>NW_016805361.1:1519503-1539838 GCF_001698545.2 Rhinopithecus bieti
TCATGGGGAGGGGGGAGGGGGGAGGGATTGCACTGGGGAGTTATACATGATATAAATGATGAATTGATGGGTGCTGACGAGTTGATGGGTGCAGCACACCAACATGGCACAAATATACATATGTAACAAACCTGCACGTTATGCACATGTACCCTAGAACTTAAAGTATAATAAAAAATAATAATAATAAAAAAAATTAAAAAAAAAAATTGACCAAGAAGACAGAGAGTCCCAATGGCTACCTCCATGTGAAGTAAACTTGTCCCCAGAGATATGTGGACAGTACTCTAAGGAAATCCACACATAAAAATCTGAATAAACTCATATTTAAGGGAAGATCATTAATAGTATCAAAGATTCTTTACAGTGGAGAAGTAAGAGGCAACAGTTGTGTGTTGAATTGCCTACCATGTGCTAAGCAGTGTGTTAGGGTAGCTCCTTTAAATGAAATGGTGGAGTTGGGTTTTTTTTTTCTCTCTCACAGTACTTGAGATATTACTCACCCAGTTTTACAGATAAAGTTGCTGTACCTCAGAGAAATTACATGTCAAACCAAAATTAAGATTAAAGTTTGTCTGTATCAACACCCATTCCTTTTAACTCATTCACTGTGGATTTATTTGTAAGAATTTCCATTCTACATTTAAATCTTCATTTACTAATTTGTAAGCAGTAAGTTAGTAAGGTAAGTTAGAAACTACTTAAAGTCTCTAGGAGGAGGCCAGTATAAAAGTAAACTAAGAAACACCTCCAGTTAAGCTTCAATCAAAACCGAAAATAAAGTTAGAAAGTAAATCAAGTCAGGAAGAAAATTATTTTATCTAAAATATTTATACTCTTCAGGAACAAAATTTTTTAGTGGAATCAGGTGTTTTTGTGATTATTTTATGTGGTAACACATATATTCTTTTAATATTATCAAGGCTTCTCAAGTAGTGTTGTAAAATAGTGGCTCAGTCCTCAGAAAAAGTTTCTTTGTCTTGACAGCTTAGAAATTTTTTAATAAAGTGTTAATTCATAGGAAAAAATGGAAATTTTTAATCCCAAAGATGTAGCCATTATAAAATTGGTCTTTCGAACAAGAGGTCTGGGTTATTTTGACATAGGCATACTTGTTTATTTAAATAGAAATGCAGCTTGCTTTGTTCTGGTTAACTACACTGAGTATGACATTGGTTTCCTTTACAAAGTCTTCACTACTTTCCATGCAGGAACCAGAAGCGCCTTAGTGAGAACGTTGGCCTACATTTGGCACAGCCTTTATAAAGGCATGTGATTAACATCAAAAGCAAACTAGGATATATGATCCACATGGCCTCTTTTAGGTTCATTTTTCCTCACTGCTATGAGGTTTCAGATTTTAATCTAGGGAGTTCTCCATATTTTATAGTTTCCATTCTGTCATCCTCTAATTACCATATTGGCAGACATTTTAATTATTCTAATCTTAAATTGGCCCTCTGAGATCTTGATGTTCAAAAAAAGACAACTTTGAAATATTATTTGAAATATTTTCTTCCTAGTTCCTAAAACCATACCTACACAACTTTTAGTATATTGTAATCAGACAAATCATTGACAGGAAAATCCATTAAGAACAAATGAAGTCAAAAAGTGTGTCCTGCTTCTCTTAGTAGTAAAAGCTAATTTTCATTGCATTGTATATTTTCAACTTAGAAAGCAAAGCTAGAACAACTAAATGTCTGTTTTGAGAAGTAGCAGCGTCTTATACAGCAAAGTTTCTTTCTGTTAAGTTGTACTTTAGAAGATTATTGTAACCAAGGGGAGGATGCTGCACACTATTGTTCTTGACAGTTGATTACTGAAGATACGGTTACTCTGTTGTAGTTTCAAATAGATTTTGGGAAGCATTTAATCCCAGAGTGGTATATTTTATTTGATTATTTTAGTAAGAAAATATTTTGAGCTTTCAACTGGCCATCATGGCCCTATCTGGAGGTTACAGTAGGAACTCAGAATGGTAAATGATACCTGGGCAGGTGACTTATCAGACACTTACGATCTGAAGACTTCATCAAACCAATTTTTTAAATCAATTATGGAAAGATTAAATCACAAAATATATAATACCCTTTTTTCTAATCAATTATCTTTAGCCTTGACACAGTTTTTTCAGATCTACTAAAGACTATCCTTCTTTGTATTTATTTATATTTTCCCATGGCCACACAAAATTATTGCTTTGAAGGTCTTGGAATTTCATTGTAGCTTTTATTAAAAGGTAGCAACTTGGTCCAAATCATGCCAGAAATAATATCATACTTTATTTAGGATCCATAACAGGGTAATAATGTTTCTCTAATTCATGCTCAAAAGCTATTACTCTTGCCATGTAGAAAGAATAATTTCTTGGGTTATGAACAAGTATCTGCTTGAAGGACTTTATTGCAATTTTTGTTATGAGAAGTATAAATAGCTAAGATCTTCAGTTGCATAAAATAAGAATGAAAATGTAATAACTAAACCATCAATAACATTAGCTTAACCACAGTTAATGAGCACAGTAATATGTTCATTTATTTCTTACCATCTTAGTTTCATTCATTTATTTCTAATAAAGGTAGGAAAGGTTTTAGCTTCCTGTGTATTCATTTTCATTCATTCTTCTCTATCACAAGTTTTTTTCTGTGTCTATTCCCAAATGTTCTTCCTAACAAATCCCTGTCTCTTGATAGCAGTGTACAGGTATAGACACAGTCATGGCCTTTTTCCTTCCATGAAGTAATTGTGGGGCGGCAGGGAGAGCATTTTCTGTTACAGTAATTGGAGATTATTTTGCTTTTAAAATATAAGGCATATTTTATTTGTCTGTCTAGTTTAAGAGAATATCAACAGACCTGGGATAGAAATAAAAAATGTTTTATAAATCATTTTGTAAACATTATCATTTCTCCCAAATTTAAAGATTTTATTCCAATTTTTAAAATATATACATTTATTCATTATATAATAGTGTGCTTTTTAATAGAAGTATTAGGGAGGAACTTGATTCAAGTGTCACCACATTGGAGATGTAAATGGTAATTATAAATGACTTTGATCACGTGCCACTTGCATTAGTGACTGCTTTATGAACAAAATGTGTCAGAGTCCTATCAGGAGATCCTGTTGTTCCCATTTATGGATTAGGATGCTGAGATTTAGGGATATAGTAAGCAAATTGTTCACTTCCACAAATTAGACATAGTGTCAAAGCTGGAATTTGAAGCCAAGTCTTCTGCAATTCCACCTAAGGGTTATTGGCAGCTTGGGGATATTCACCTCTGTCTGTTTCAATAAACACTTCATGTGTTTTTCTGTCTTTGAGCTTTAAAATGCTAACATATGCTTTTACTTAGAGTAAATAGCTACTTAGATCTAGGGAGATTTAGGGATATAGTAAGCAAATTGTTCACTTCCACAAATTAGACATAGTGTCAAAGCTAGAATTTGAAGCCAAGTACTTCTAAAGTACAACAGAACACCCCCTCTTTGTCACTCTATTTTGTGATCCCTCCAGGCCTACAGAATTGAAAGGAAGAGTTTTGCCACCATCCTGGATCTCGTCCAAAAATATGCTGTGTTCCTCATCCACCTTAGGGCCTGGGCTTTGTGTTATTTCACCACTTGTGGAAATGAAAATGTACCAAAACAACTATTACCGCGGCACAGTGGCCTGTCTTTGGGAAGGGGAAAGGTTTTTGAGTATGAGGAATACAAGCGTTTGGTCGCGGAACCAAGCAAAACCAACTGTGCTGGCGCAGCAGTGTTAATTCTGACTAACCAAACTAATAAGGCATAAACTAGCAGAGGAATACAGAAAGCATAGCGTGTAATTTCAGGTTGAATGGATTTGTAACACCAAACTCTGACTGGGAGATGTGTTTTATTCTCTTTTTTATTAATGTTGGGCATATTTTTAGTATAAATTTGAGAAGAGATTACAAAATAGTAAAAAAGTGTTTTTTACAGGCCATTGAGACTCATTTGATCCGTAAGTCTAGCAGCGGACTAACTTACATCGCGGAGTGGAAAGGAGGCCTCCTGGAGCACAAGATGGGCCACCTGACCTGCTTTGCAGGAGGCATGTTCGCACTCGGGGCTGATGGAGCTCCCGAAGGCATGGCCCAACACTACCTTGAACTCGGGGCTGAAATTGCCCGTACCTGTCATGAATCATATAATCGAACATGTGAGTACATGTTATTCTTCACTTACAGCCTATTCCCACATGCTTTGATTTCATGCAGTTTTGTCATTGCTGCCATCAAAAGACTGTCCACTCTGCCTGTGAAACTTGATGATCGTGATTAATGTCATAAAGGAATGTATATTTTTATTTTAAAAGGCAATGATTTTCTACCTGAAAATACCTACGTTTAGTTTGCCAAGAAACAAAACTCCAGGCCATAAAGAGTTAAAGCCAGCCTAATTTACTGACTTCTGCTTTTGCTAATAACACTGGGCAAGGGTCTCTATCTCCCTGCAAAGAGAAACTTAGCATTGTATTAACCATTGTTAATCTTCTGCACATCCCCCATGAAATAGATCATGAATCCCACTCCCTTCTTATAAAATACGAATTTGCAACACAAAGTATAAATAACTGGCCTTTTGTAGCAAAATTACTTAGGATTGTCAACCACTAAGTTTCTGGCTAACTCAAATGGTATTTCATGGTGCCTTGCACCTGCCTCGTGGGTGCTCAGTAAATGGGGGTTAAATGAAAATAAATAAATTGTTACTGTTTTCTAAAATGGACTCTTTTAGATGACTAAATGTTTTAAGTATATGAGTTTTATATATTACATGATGTTTATAACTCTTTTTTAAAAATGATCACTTTGACATCTGTCTTCAGTGTTGTTAAAGTACAGTCAGACCTTCGTATCCTTGGGTTCCACAACCGCAGATCAGAAATGTTCCCAAAAAAATGGATGGTTCTGTCTGTACTGAACATTTATAGAGTTTTTGTTCTTTATTCCCTAAACAATACAGTATAACACCTAGTTACATAACATTTACACTGTATTAAGTATTACAAGTAAACTGCTGATGATTTAAAGTATATGGGAGGATGTACCTGGGTTGTATGCAAATACTTTGCCATTTTATATAAGGGACTCAAGGATCCATGGATTTTGTTATCCTTGGAGGGCCCTGGAACCAATCCCCCACAGATCCTGAGGGATGACTGTACTTTCTAGTTTTATTTAACTTATTGACTGTAAGCACCATCCAGGAAAATAACCCTTATTCATTCATTCCATGTCCTTTAGTTATGAAACTGGGACCAGAAGCTTTCAGATTTGATGGTGGTGTTGAAGCCATTGCTACAAGACAAAATGAAAAATACTACATCTTACGGCCAGAAGTTATGGAGACTTACATGTATATGTGGAGACTGACTCATGATCCAAAGTACAGGAAATGGGCCTGGGAAGCTGTAGAGGTGATGTTTTAATTTGCATGTTTCTTATAGATAAATGTCATAGTAAAAAATGTTCAGTTGATACCTATAAATCAGGCTTATCAACTTTTCTATAATTTTTAAAGCTTCGACCAGGATTTTTTCCACCTAGGACTGTGTATTTTCATTGAAGTCATTTTATATCCCTGGCTTCAGCTTTGCTTTGTATAACATTGATATAGATATACCTCCTGATAGACTTAGATATTGAAGGAGATGACTAGAAAGGTATAGTCTAAAATTAAGTTCCCATTAATACAAAAATGATGATCTCCTAATTCCACCTAAGGGTTATTGGCAGCTTGGGGATATTCACCTCTGTCTGTTTGAATAAACACTTCATGTGTTTTTCTGTCTTTGAGCTTTAAAATGCTAACATATGCTTTTACTTAGAGTAAATAGCTACTTAGATCTAACTTTTAGAAAGCACTTATAGAAGAATTACTTTGTATAAGGATATTCCTTCACCAGTCTCAGGTTTCTTGGAATATCTGTAAGCTTTCCACCTGCCCAGGGTGTTGTTTTCATTGTCTGTCATCTCTTGGGTCTCTTCCTGCCCAGGATGGTGTATCTCCTTCCTAAACTAATCTAGTGAATGCTTTGTGTGCAGAATGCCTGAGGAGGCACCCTGCAGGATATGCATCGAACAATGTCTGTCTAATTGTAAGAGTTATTATTCCGCAAGGAGTGGAAGGGAATTCAGGGGATAAGAACAAGCAAATGCTTTAATTACACTCTCATTCTCTAGCACTCTTTGTTAGAAAGTTAGCTATCTTTAAAAACTGTCCATGAGGAATGACTTCTCTCAGGAAATCTAAAATGAATATTGCCTTTGGTAAAATTTAACTAATATCTTAGGAAGCCATCGGTGAATCTTGCTTATTATCCTCTTCATTTAGTATGTGTCTGCTTATTAATCATCAGTCATTTTGGATAACGGCAATTCTCTAGGCCTCTTTGAGGGGCAGTTTTATTACATTTAACAGTAGTCATTGTAATTTCTTTACATTTCTGTTTTTTCCTCTGGAAAAAAATGTTAAAATTGAGGCTTTTCTAAACTTTGATGATAAGAATTGTTTTGATCTTCAATTGGCCAGCAAATGAATTGAATATCAGTTTAAGTTGAGAATATCAGGAATAATGTATTCCATCAAATCTAAAACATGATAGTAAGAAGCATCATTGTTTTATATACCACTAAGAAAAATAACACTGCCAATTAAATTATGACATCCATTTTATAGATGTTAGAATGTGCAAAATGTATGGCCGAGAAGGGATCAAAAATGGGAGGTAAGCAAATTCGTATTGCAAGGTAGACAGGGTGCTTTGGTTTGCTCTGTTCTTCGGGAGGTTGGTTGTTTATGGGATCATAAGGTTGGTTTATGTGTTATAATTTTTATTTCTTGTCAACCCTTTAACATAATATATGACATGAAATCATTTCCCTGTGTCACAACACTGAGGTCTCAATTTTGGGGACACCCCCAGTAACCTCTGCTAGAACCTGAGCTATAATGGTGAGCAAGGAGTACTGTAGGATCTTGCATTTTTTAAACCAGAAAAACTGGGACTTCAAAGGCATGGCCACACATTTCCCCACCCCCATGGCCTCCTGTATTTCAGCAGCAGCCCCGCATGTGCTGGCAGCTCTCACCTCCAGCACCTCCAGCACCTCCAGCACTTGGCTGTTGTGATGCATACTTGAGACCACAGCTGGAAACCATGTCAGGAAAAGAAGGTGGAAGAACTTTCCCTAGCCAGCTGGCTGTGGTCTGGGAAGTGCTGGGGAGTTAATGGCTGTCAACCAAGGAGGTTTTGGAGTTGATGGATAACTATCCCAGTCTTCTTTCTTTCAAGAATCATTCTGGAATGCATGCTACATGGTTCTTCAGAGGGTTTCTAGCAGGAGTGAGCCTCGTTGCACACAGTCGTAACTTAGTATAATTCATTGGCTCTTCTGTCCCTGTTTTGCCCTTCCCACTTGCCCACTTCCTGATATCACCTCCCTGATAGACTTCCTGCATCCTGCGTCCAACCCTTGTCTCATGCTTTATTTTTAAGGGAACCCAAACCGAAACATAGGGGGTCTTAAAAATCACCTCATTCAGCTTTCTACTTAAAGACAAGACTCCCTTCCAAATCTTTGCAAGATAGCTGTTCCTCATCAACGCAAGGACTTCCCAGCAAAGAGGAATGTATCACCTAATAAAGTAACTCATTCCAATTGGTAATGGTTGAAGGTGTTAGAAAGTTACTTATTTTGAAGCCACAATTTACAATGTTCTGTGCTCTGGGGGTACCAGAGGAAAAAAATCTCCCTTCTACATTTCAGCTCCCCAGTTATCTAAAGACAGCATGTTCTGCCATCTCTTCCTTTCCTCATCCATCATTTCCCTTGAATTTCTTCTCCTGACCTGGTTTCCAGCTGTGGTCTTTTAGGGCTGAGCAGTGTGTCTCAAAAACCTCTCTTCCTCTCTTAGCAGTGTGAATTTTCACAGCTTATAGTCCAACTTGTTCTTTTAGTAGATTTATATTTTTAAAAAAAACAAAAATTGCCAGCACTTTGGGAGGCTGAGGTGGGTGGATCACGAGGTCAGGAGATCGAGAACATCCTGGCTAACACGGTGAAACCCCATCTCTACTAAAAATACAAAAAAAAAAATTAGCCGGGCGTGGTGGCGGGCGCCTGTAGTCCTAGCTACTTGGGAGGCTGAGGCAGAAGAATGGCATGAACCCGGGAGGCGGAGCTTGCAGTGAGCCGAGATCATGCCACTGCACTCCAACCTGAGTGACAGAGCAAGACTCCATCTCCAAAAAAAAAAAAAAACTGGCTTATATTGAAATTATGGTCAGTGTTAGCTTCTCCATTCGCTACCGCTGAGTCACATCTCCTTTGCACTGTACTTTTTCACCCATACTTTCAGTTTGTAAAGTATTTGTAAGCCATCTTCCTATCGTCTAACAAAGCACTCCCTTCCCAGCCTTCTTTCACTGATACACTTGAGAAACCTGCTTTCTGTGTCTTAAATTTCTACTAATAATGTCAAATAAGATATGAAAAGGTATATAATCCAGCACTACAACACTAGGCAGTTCTTTTGTGGGTTAACAGCACTCCATTAATCACAGGTGTTCAAGCACTTGTGAGTCTGCCTGACAGAAATAATGTTTAATATTATTAATATAGTTATAATATAGAAATAATATTTAACTGATATTTATTTTGCTTTTTCTCAAAAATGTCACGAAGGCCAGGCGTGGTAGCTCAAGCCTGTAATCCCAGCATGTTGGGAGGCCGAGGTGGGAGGATGGCTCAAGGACAGGAGTTTGAGATCAGCCTGGGCAACAAGTCATCACCCTGTCTCTACAACGTTTAAAAATTAGCTCATC
Source organism: Rhinopithecus bieti (assembly GCF_001698545.2). Lineage (NCBI taxonomy): Eukaryota > Metazoa > Chordata > Mammalia > Primates > Cercopithecidae > Rhinopithecus > Rhinopithecus bieti. The sequence continues at coordinate 1,528,367 of NW_016805361.1, forward strand.
ATGGTGGCACACTCCTATAGTCCCTAGCTACTCAGGAGGCTGAGGAGGGAGGACCACTTAAGCCCAGGAGTTCAAGATTATGTTGAGCTAAGATTGCATTGCTGCACCCCAGCCTGAGCAACAGAGTGAGACTCTCTCGAAATTTAAAAAAAAAAAAAAAAAAAAAAAAAAAAAAAAAAAATGAGAAACTGACAGATTCCTTCCAGTTAAACATCTGATAATTTACAGCATGAGCTTTATCGGAATATTAATTATATGTATATATTCACAGATTATATAATGTCTCAGCTGATCTACAGTAAAGGGTAAAGCCTTACATAGGGATTTGCGATTTTTTTGACTTTGGGGGGGTATTTTTGGAATTTCAGGTTTTTTGGTGTTTTTTTGCATAGACATTTTTCTTTGCTCTTCTAAACCTAACCTTTTCCACTCAGACATTTCCACTCTCAGAAAGTGACTTCTCTTCCTCCTTCCTCCTCCTGCCTCCCCAGGCTTCATCCTGTTTCCAAACCCTCTTTGATTTGTTCAAGGTGCCTAATTCTCTGTGTTCTACCCTTGAGTTCAGACCACACACACAGACAGCCTTACTCCATGGATCAGCCAGTTACATATCTGGTAGACAAGAGAATACTCTTCTGTCCTCTGACTTAGAATGTAACTCATGATGCTTGCTATTTTCTTACCCATCATCCCGTGTTTAGAGTGCCAGTCACTATAAACATTCTCATATCCTGTTCTCTGCTATTAGCACATCCCAATAACATAGGATCACTAATAATAATTACTAACAATTACTAATAATTTCCTCAAAACCAAGGTGGTCCCTATGCCTAGAGGCTGAGAGTCCCAAGAACAGATTATAGTACAGTGATGATCTGATTAGACTTAGCCATACAAACACGTGACAACGTCCACTGTTGAGATGCTGAGAGAATCAGGGCTGTTGTAAGGGCCCAGGAAAGCTGCTTGTCCCCAGCTTCACATTCCTAAAGTCTTAAAATCTAGACTTTTGCGTAAGGGGAGAGGGGTGGGTCTTTGGTGCTTTTCCTTAAAATTTTTTTTTTTTTTTTTACCAAAATTTTAAAACTGAAAGTGGCTGGGCCTCTCTAAACCTCTGGAGGCCCTTGTTATTGTCTAAGCATTTCTTCATTTTGTTTCATTCTCACTTACAACCCCATGTTGAGAAGGAAGATGCTGCCTGGGACATGGAGCCTCTGGGGCCACTGATAAGGGGGATCTCAAGCTGGAACTTGGCCCACCACTCAAAATGTTTGACTGTGTTCATGAATACTATAGCTTGCCTCAAGAGGACTTGTGGGGAACAAGAATGAGAGGGTAAACTAGAAAGAAAGGTGATTAGGCATTGTCCACCCCAAAAGCAACTCCTCTAACAAAAAAAGGAGCTTAGAGCAGTTTCCATGGGAAGGGGGAGTGGCTATTTATCATGGCTGACCCTATCATTAGCTCATCACCAAAAAACCTCAAGGGAACAAAGGTTTTGGGATTAAAATCTGTTTAAAGAAATATCTGGAAATGGGGTTTCCCATAAAAGCTTGCCCATTTTTTCTAAATTTTGATTTTTTTTTTTCCTTTTTTTAACCAATAATTTTGGCTTACTCTACGTATCTGGTATTTGAGTTTTGTCCAAAAAAAAAAAGGAGGAAAGAAAAAATAATAGGACTTGAAAGTTTCTTCACGCTCCTCCTCCATTTGATGCACTGTCTGGAACTTAGAATTTAATCGAAGCATCTGTTTTAAGTTGATTGGTCTTATTTTCTTGGGGCTTTTAAAAGTGTGAAATCATGAGGCATTTTCTTTATTTTCTTTATTCATGTGGCCTTCTGGTCAGATTTTCTTTAACCAGGTAATTAAATTCTTTTCCTCATAGTCTCTGCTCTCTCCCTTCTGTCCTCCAGCCCTGATGTGAAAAATCAATAACCTCATTATCAGTATCTGCAGATGGGAGCTGAGCTCTCAGTTCAGCATCTCTGCTCATGAGAATCCATGGCTGGTATTTCGTTTCCCTCGCCTCTTTTCTGGGCTCTACATTCTTAGAGCCTTATTTTCCTCCAAAATCCTTGCTAGCCAGAGAAGATGTTTCTCAACTAATAAGGCAAGGTCTATGCTTTCCATCTTCTTGGTAGTTGGATTAAATGGGAGAAAAATGGGGTACAATTGTACATGTAAAAAAGAAAAAAAAGAGGGACAGAACAATGATCCACAGGGGAAAACTAAAAAGTGAAAAATGACGTGAGAAACTAAGAGTAAGTATATCTTGTTTATATTTTCTTTATTTCACTATAAAATATATTAGGGTTTTAGTCTTAAACTTTATTATTTTGTCTATAGTCAATAAATTAGAACCAGATTGCAGATGGCCATTTTTGTACAATGGAAATTTTTATTTGACCATATAATTAATAGGATTAGTAGGATGTGATGAGCAGAAAATAACTTCCCTAGAAATGAATATGCCTGGTAACTAGCAGAGCAGCAAATGTAATTTCAAAATATAAACAGCACAAAAAAAAAAACAACTCAAAATGAATTAAAGACTTAAATATAAGACCTAAAACCATAAAACTCCTAGGAGAAAACAATGAGGGAAAAGCTCCTTGACACTGAGCTTGGCAGTGATTTTTTGGATTTGACCCAAAAACACAGGCAACAAAAGCAAACATAAACACACGAAACTACATCAAACTAAAACGTTTCCTTACAGCAAAGGAAAACAATCAACTAAATGAAACACAACAAAAATGTGTGCAAACCATGTATCTGATAAGGGGTTACTATCCAAAATATTAAGGAACTTACAATTCAGTAGCAGAAAAACAACCTGATTTTAAAATAGGCAAAGGATCTGAAGAGACATTTTTCCGAAGAAGACGTACAGATGGCCAGTAATGAAAAGATGCTCAACATCACAACTCATCAAGGAAATGCAAATCAGAACCACAGTGAGATATCACCCCATACCTTTTTAAATGGCTGTTATCAAAAATTCAAGAGATAATCAGTCTTGGTGAGGATGCAGACTAAAGGGAACGTTTGTACACTGTTGGTGGCAGTGAAAATTGATATAGCCATTGTAGAAAACAGTATGGAGGTTTCTCAAAAAATTAAAAATAGAGCTACCATACGATCCAGCAATCCTAATTCTTGGTGTATATCCACAGAAGATGATGTATATCCACATCAGAAGATGATGTATATCCACATCAGAAGATGATGTATATCCACCACAGCAGATGGTATATATCCACAGAAGAAGTGTATATCAAAACATCACATTGTACACCCTCCAGTATATACTATTTGTATTTGTCATACATCGGTAAAGCTGGAAAAAGGTTAAAGAAAAGTAGAAACAAACAAAGAAAGAAAGTGGGCTCTGGAAGGGGAAAAGAAAACACAAACAGCAGTCATCTTAGTGGTAACCAACAAAGTGGAAGGCAGGTTGGTTTAGGTTGTTACATAAATGTTCATCCTCACACTGCCCAACCCATCTGTTTTCCAAATATTCATTAAATTCAGACAACTACAGAAATGTAGGATCATTTCTCTCTAGAGAGTTGTCAGTGGAGTCATCCCATCTTCTTCCATACTAGACTAAAAAAAAAAAAAAAAAAAAAAAAAAAAAAAAAAAAAAAAAAAAAAAAAAAAAACCTGTTTTAGGAATGGATTCCAGCCACGTCTCTCACTGTCTTTCGTTTTCTTCTTTTAGCTCTGTTACCAGTATCACTGATTAGTACCCTACAATCAATTTTCAAAAACTCAGATATTCTGATTATAGTAGCAGCTGATTTTGTTCCAATATAGTTTCTCAACCAGTGGTTTATGATCCCAGTTGACATTAGCAATCTCTCCAAACTAGGGGTCAGCAAACTCTTTCTGTTAAGGGCCAGACAATATCAGGCTTGGGGGACAGACAGCCAGTCTCTTTTGCATCTACTTAGCTCTATCATTATAGTACAAAAACAGCCACAGACAATATTTAAACAACATGGCTGTGGTTTAATAAAAGTTTATTTACAAAAATAAACAGTGGACTGGATTTAGCCTGTAGTTCATACTTTGCTAAACCCTGCTCTAGACCATAGGAGGAATTGGTAAAATCAGTGAAAATTTTCCAAAACTAAAGGCAGAAGTGTTTCAAATTAGGTAAGATATGTTGTCCATACGTTCTGTGACTTCATTTTTGATTTACATTTAGTTTATGGTTTTAATTTTTTTTACCTAAAACTCTAACACACTTTGATTTAATTTGAATCCAATTTGTAAAAAATAAATTTTGGCTAGGCACAGTGGCTCATGCCTATAATCCCAACTCTTTGGGAAGCTGAGGCAAGCAGATCACTTGAGCCCAGGAGTTTGAGACAAGCCTGGGCAACATGGCAAAACCCCATCTCTACAAAAAATTAGCCACGCATGGTGGCACATGCCTGTGGTCCCAGCTACTTGGGAAGCTGAGGCAGGAGAATCACCTGAGCCCAAGAGGTAGAGGCTGCAGTGAACCATGATGGTACCACTGTACTCCGCCCAGGCAACAGAGTGAGGCCCTGCCTCAAAAAAATAAAAAATAAAAAGTTTTATCTGAACTTGACAGTCTAATAATAAAAATTAGTGACAATCAACTTATTAAAATGTGACCATTTTTTCCCCTCCTCTTTGTAATTTAGGCCTTGGAAAACCATTGCAGAGTGAATGGAGGCTATTCAGGCCTAAGGGATGTTTACCTTCTTCATGAGAGTTACGATGATGTGCAGCAGAGTTTCTTCCTAGCAGAGACATTGAAGTAGGTAAAAATTATTGTAAAACCATGTGGCTAAGGTACCTGGACAGATCTTTGTAGATGTCTTTTATCATGAACACATTCAAGTAATATCAAGTATGACTGATACATAATATCAGGCATGGCTATAATTACAGGCGTATTCTCAATAACTAGGTTCAGTGACTTGGTACTGCTAACACCAAAGCACTGAGTAGCTTCTTTACCCCATGTTAGTGAGTATAACCCCTCAAGGTTTTGTTGATATATTTGACTCTTGTCTATGTTTCTCGGTAAGATGAATGGAGACATTGATATGGTTTTTGCTGTGTGTTTGTGGTTTCACGGCCTGCCTAGTCTCTTGGGCCTCATATACTTATGTTTCTCTCACCAGATATTTGTACCTAATATTTTCTGACGATGATCTTCTTCCACTGGAGCATTGGATCTTCAATAGCGAAGCACATCTTCTCCCTATCCTCCCTAAAGAAAAAAAGGAAGTTGAAATCAGAGAGGAATAAAAAGACATTTTATATTTTACTCTGCTCCATTCCCTTCACTGCATACCTTAATAATTCCTTTTCTGGTAATCAGGCACATGATGAACTTTGATTAGTAGGTCTATGATTAAGTTCTTAAATTGTTTTGCAGTCTTTTATGTTTATTATCATAAGTATAGGAGGACCTAAATTCCTTATCGTATCCTTTGTTGTTCAGCCAGTGTATCCACCAGTTTTTTGTTTGTTTTTAAGTAACCTATTATCTCTGGAGTTCATGAAGGTGTAATACCATTTTTATTAAACTGAGTAGAATGGTATAGCAATGATCTCCTAATTACAATTTGATTTGACTGCAAAACTTTTTCCTCCTCTAAGAGGAGATGATGTCTGCTTTAAGCTGTAATGTTTTGCCATGTTGCAAAAGCCATAATAATAAGTATAAAAAAGCTTTTCCTTTTCAATTTCATGTTAATCTGGTTTGTCTGTCCACCAGAGACAGATCTTCTAACTGTGACAGCCTCTTTATGCAGGTCTATCATTATTTGATAGAATGTCTTCTAAAATACTTCACTCACATTATAATTCAAATTAGAAAGTCATTCCAAAAGGATCATCTCATGTTGACCTCATTTAATCGGAACTGCAGTGTATTTTTGTTGCTTAATTATATTAGTGTTTTCTATTTTGTAAATGTGTCCTTTAATTTTACTTTACTGCCCTGTGTCAATTCTGGATTATATACTGGTTAATTTCTTCCATTCCCTACTACACAGAGAGGTGAGCTCTCAAATTTTGCAGAGCTCTGCTATCACTGAATTACATTTTTCTAAACAAAATAGTATAACTTAATGGATTAGCTTTTGTGTTTAACTGAATATATGAAGAAATTGGGTCTCTCTAAAGAGAGGGTCTTTCTTTCTTTTTTGAGACGGAGTCTTGCTCTGTCACCCAGACTGGAGTGCAGTGGCGCTATCTCGGCTCACTGCAACCTCCGCCTCCTGGGTTCATGCCATTCTCCTGCCTCAGCGTCCCAAGTAGCTGGGACTACAGGCGCCCACCACCACGCCCGGCTAATTTTTTGTGTTTTTAGTAGAGATGGGACGGGGTTTCACCGTGTTAGCCAGGATGGTCTCGATCTCCTGACCTCGTGATCCGCCCACCTCGGCCTCCCAAAGTGCTGGGATTACAGGCTTGAGCCACCACGCCCGGCCAAGAAAGGGTATTTCATATGGCTTTTAGTTCCATTTGTTTGTATTTCATCTTGATTTTTTTTCTTGGGAAAATAAAGCATTCTATTTGGTTCAGATTTCTCAGATTTGAAAAAGGCTCTATCTCAAATGTAGTAAATTATTTCCTTTCAGTTTGTGAAAGCAGGATTTGACTCTGAAGGAAGCTTTGCCAATTTTGCTTATTCATGATCAATCAAGGAAAATCTAATACATTTTAGGCCAAATAAGAATATAGCATATTTAGTATGGTTATATTCAACATAGAGATCACAACTTAGAAGAAATATAAAGAAATGGCCACTCCCAATTCACCACAGTCCTGGAGTAGATAAAAATCCGTATCTGATTCTTTTAAACGTTAAGTTTGAAATAGGAATGGTTTTCTCAAGAAGAGATTTGGTGATACCTTGTGTTTGCTCACACTGGCTCACTGTATATGCAAATATATTTATGTGGATAGAGATACTTCCATGAAAGGGCTAATATGATGCATGTACTAAAGTGCAAAGACTTTGACCATGTGAATTTTCAGCTGAGAATGGTCAGAAAGATCAGTACAACCCCATGGATTCGGCTGAAGCATATGAAATTGCTGCATTTGTGGCTTAAAAACTGTCCACAGTTTCATATGGTTCCACCTAATATTACTGAAGACAATTATTTTCTTAGCTATAGGCTTAATAGTTTTAGTTATTTTAGCGTTTGAAAGTGTTTTAAAAGATTGCCTTCATCTGACAGAACCACCTTTATGACCTGCTTTGTTTTTCAGCATCATCCATTGGTGTATGTCAGAGAATAAATTAGTAAAATGAGTAAATGAAAAAGACTCTTCCATACATCGTCATTTCCATGGCAATGTGTCTCTGTGATCCAGAATAATTTCTCCCACTCATGTCTTCAGTTCACCTAATGAAATAAATGGATAGCAAGAGCCCTTTGTTCCCAGGACTTTAAGGCAAAATATTAAAAATTATTGCCAAAATTGGGCCATATGTATTAAGATTATAATGTTTATATAAATGTCCTTGAACTTGCCATTTAAATTAACTCATTTTCTTTGCAGTTTGATTTGAAGGAGCACAAAGCTGATAAGTATTTCTGCAGCAGATACAGTATTAAAATCAGGTTGTGTGTACACACTGCACTGTAAGGTACCGTGGTGTCCTGGTGTGAATAGACAAGAAGCTGTGCTGTATGTTGCTCTCTCCGTGGCAACAATGAAGTTTTTGCAATTCTAGAACTTGGATTTTTTTTAACAAAAGTCCCAAAACACCAAAAATGTAAACAAGAGAGTAATATTATAGTGATGTAATTTAATTAAAGTTATATTTTGGGTTAATTTTAACAACTGAAGTCTTTAAGTAGAAACATTTTCAGCAAAACTGTGCAGTTAAATTTATATATGTATTCACATACTGAAAAATGAACAGGTAAAGTAGCACTTAATTTTGTGTTTCTTCAATATGTCTTGATATACTTTGTGCAATTAATACTACACATGTAAGTTGTATGGCAGTTTACAGAACTCAGTGACTTACGACGTTTTCACATGAGCTACACATTGTGTACATTGATTGTTTTTGATTTTTACGTAAATCCATTCTGTCATTTTCAACTTTATATATAAATCTCCAATGTTATGGGAAACAATAGATTGACACATAATTTTTAAAAATTATATTTGTAAAATTTCTCTATTGTGAATAAAGTCTTTTAATATATCTCCTCATTTGTTATATTTTTCTCCTTTTTAGTTGGCTTTTGCATATCTAAGGGGTGAGTGCATTCTGTTGCAAATAAAAGTACTTGATCCTAACAGCAATTCCATACCACACCTATAGGATCTTGACAAGGAAACATTTTCCCTTAAGAAACTTTACATAGCACATAATTTTGCTTATACAGTGTGGGTAATCAAATGACTTTTATTAAGGATCTAACATATGTTCAACACCAGGACACAAAGGCTAGAAGTTTTGGTGTCAGAAATAGCACAAACTATGTTCTTTGTTCATAAATCTGCAATGCAACTAAGAAAATTAGACTAACCCCACACTACCTCTCAAAACAAGACAAAAATAGCATTTAGTTGTGTTAAATTACAAGCCTACAATTCTATAGAAGTTCATGGGAACAGGAGGTCCGTAGCGTGTGAGTGGTCAGAGAGGCTTAATAGAAAAAGGAGAACTTTTATGCTGTAGGAGATCCTCCAAAATTTTCAAAAGTCCAGGTTTTCAGTTCTTCAAATTCCTACTGTACTTTTTAGAACGTTTCAGATATTTTGGTTGCCATTGCCACTACCTGCAACTCACTTTCTCTAATATTTTTATAGCTCATTCTTTATCAGGTCTCTGCACAATTGTCACCTTATTAGAATGACTCCTTTGACAAATCAGTATAAAATTATCTCCACCTTTTGTCCCCTACCCTATTTTATTTTCTACTTAGCATTTGTTATATTACATATTTATTTCCTTATTTGCTCATGTCTTTCTAACCCCTTAGTATGAAATCCCATGAGAATAGAAACTTCAACTGGCATTTCCCCCCTATTTCTCTGTCTAGTGCTGAGAGCAACATCTAGCAGTTGATGTAGTACACAACTGAGAAAGTACATGAATTAGGAAACTCTGTCTTATATTCATAGTCTTTGCTACAACTATTTGCAAATGTCTTTTACTAAGCAATACACTTTTGAAAAATAAAGTACATGTTTGTGACTAGAATCAACTCTCAATCAACAGATTATTTTTAATCCACTTATGTCATGTAAAATAAAGTAAGGCATGACTCCTCCAATAGAGTTTTCAGTATTCAACAGCCCATTATTGTTTTATGTGACTTAATGTCATAGTCCCTGCTTCATATGTTAAACAAAAAACAAAAAGTGATTACAACAGCACCAAGCAAAGAAATTAGCTGATTACCTAACAGAGAGTCAAATGGGAACCTTCTGAATTAAATTATTGGTAACACAAATGATGTTGGTTGTGTTTATGTTGTTGGTGACAGAATTATTAAAATTTATTCTAAGTATGGTTTTTATGTATACTAATCAGCCATCAACACAGAGATGGCAGCTTGGCAACAAATACGTCTAATGACTGATAATGATATGTAGACGGTTGCTTAAAAAGCTTTTCAAAGTTAAGATAAAATCTTTTTCATTTGAACATGGAGTTCATATATCTAAAAATTGCCATGCAAGGGTCCCTACCTTGTGACTGAAGAGTGAGGGCAGGGAGGGGAGTCTTAGGAAACTTCTTAACTGATTTTATGGCCTGAAGCCTCCGTTCTATTTTTTCCAGGCTCATTCCATCCACCACACTAGCCAATACATGAGTCACAGTTTTCAAGAAATATTTACCAGGCGTCAGATACATATTTAAAGTATTGGAACTACAGAGGAATGTAGACAGCATTTAGTCCAACCCTCATTTTAAATATGAGGAAATGGGGCTTTTCCCAGCAACAGGAACTGTTTTTCTATCCTTCCTCTGTGCTGCCAGACACAGGAATATGGTAAGATTTCGTGCTAATCCTAAAAATACAAAAAAAAAATAGGCATGGTGGTGCATGCCTGTAATCCCAGTTACTTGGGAGGATGAGACAAAAGACTCACTTGAACTCGGGAGGCAGAGGTTGCAGTCTACTGCACTCCAACCTGAGTGACAGAGCCAGACTCCACCTCAAAAAAAAAAAAAACAGCCATGTATGAGAGCATATGTTATTTCCAACCAACCACTCCAAAATAAAGGTATAAATTCAGAGTTCACCCTTAGAAATTGGTCTACTGCTGTTTCTTTCTCCAGCTGGGGCTACAGTTTACCTAACCTGAATCTCAGCTAAGGTTTGTTAAAATGCAGATTTCAAAGCCTTCCCCCAAATTTTAACAAATCAAAATTGTGATGGGGTCCTGGAATGCCCACGTTTAGCCCTTTGTGTTATTCCTACACACACTAAACTGGAAAACAATTTTAAGTTATAGGTAGAAGGAAATCCCAAGACTATCAGAACAATTAATGAGTTAATTAGCAAATCATGACAAGAATGTGTAACTTTTCCTGCATTTTTGTCTGTACCTCAAGGTTTAAGTACAACTTGACATAGCTTTGGTCACTTTGAAAACAGATTCTTCCTTTTCTACAAAAGCATTCATCTGCAATAAGCCATACACCTAAATCTTTTAGAAACAGATTTACACTAGATTCTTAAACATAATTCTTTCTTATTAGGGGAAATCTCAAAAGTATTAACTACAATCATTCTTCTGTTTATTCAGCAACTGTTTCATTCATTGGCTTTCTTTTCCCAATAACTGCATTTTTAAGTCATTTTTCAAATTGTTTCTACTGTTCTTGTTGATTTTAACACGAGTGTCACTTGCACAGACTACACGGAATTTCTAGTTTGGCTATATGTCATGTAAATGTATAAAATGTTCTTGGAAATGACCTCTGAAAATACCTTCATTTCCCCCGCCCGTGTTTTTACATTCATTGTTATGCTAATTGTCAAAGATTTGTTGACTTGCCATTATTATGATTACTTTGAGTCCCCTTAAAACATGCCATTACTTACAGAATAAATTAAATGTGTATCACAGATCCATTTAGTCCCCCAGTGAATGCAAATTACCATGAAATGTTAGAAAACAGTGATAGATGTATGGTTTTTAAAAACTTTTACACATGCTGGGATATTTTGGCCTTAGGCTACAAGCGCTTACTAATTCACAATTCTGCAAACACGGCCATAAAGTGTACTGCTTTCAAATAGTATTTTCCAAAATGACTGGCACCTGAGAGGTTTCTGTTTGTTTTGTTTCGTTTTGTTTTGTTTTGTTTTGTTTTGTTTGTTTAACTCTTCTAGGAGAAACAAGTGAATGATTCCCATTCACAAAATCTTTGGGAACTGTATTCCTCACTTTCCAACTCTTGGCATTCTTTTTTTTTTTTTTTTTTTTTTT
>NW_016805361.1:1540597-1564573 GCF_001698545.2 Rhinopithecus bieti
GGCTTTGTTTACCTACTTAAGCCTCAGCAATGGCGGGCGCCCCTCCCAGCCTCGCTGCTGCCGTTTAGGTTAGATCGCAGACTGCTGTGCTAGCAATGAGGGAGGCTCCATGGGCGTGGGACCCTCCCGGCCAGGTGTGGGTATAATCTCCTGGTGTGCCCGTTTGCTTAAAGCGCAGTATTGGGGTGGGAATTACCCGATTTTCCAGGTGTTGTGTGTCTCAGTTCCCCTGGCTAGGAAAAGGGATTCCCTTCCCCTTGCGCTTCCCAGGTGAGGCAATGCCTCGCCCTGCTTCAGCTCTCGCTGGTCGGGCTGCAGCAGCTGACCAGCACCAATTGTCCAGCACTCCCCAGTGAGATGACCCCAGTACCTCAGTTGAAAATGCAGAAATCACCGGTCTTCTGTGTTGCTCACGCTGGGAGTTGGAGACTGGACCTGTTCCTATTCGGCCATCTTGCTCCGCCCCCACTCTTGGCATTCTTTGTGGAAAACAGAAACACAATCACCTTGCAGAACCAGGATGGGAGGTTCCATAACAACTTCTTGAGGCAGGCACGATGCTATTGGTTCCCTTTCATGTATGTGACAGCTTTGGTTTCTTATGACCCAAGGCTCTCTATTTAATAAGTGACTGAAGGAGAAGCAAACTCAATCTCTTCCTTCCTGTGCAAAACCTCCTTACCACTCTGCCTTTCAATACTGCACTTCACTGTTTAAATAAACTTCACTGGTTAAATAAACCCTAAGTGCCCCTCTCAGCTATCCACATTCCTTCTCCATCTTGCTTTTGTCAACTTGATCACTTTGTGACTTACATAATTTTGGCAGGGAGTTGCAAAAATATATTTTTTTATGCCCCATTAAAATACATTAAGCCTAAGTCTCTTTTCTGTACACGATGCAGCATACAGAAGGGGTAGAAAGTAGGTGCAGTGGGCCAGTGGGAAGCTGACCTCACTAGGAATCCAGACAAGGGTTCCCAACCTTAGTTGGTGGCATTAACTCCCTGTGTGATTTAGAACAAGAACTTCCTCTTCACATCTCCCTTTCCATAATCTGTAAAATGAGAGGAGTGATTAGCCCAGGCCTAACAGCTAGGCTGTGCGTTGCATGACATCTGTTGTGGATACCCGAGCAAGAAACAGCAGTCCACATGCCTAGAATATTTCCATGCATAGACTAGAGACCACCACACCCAAATTACAAGATATCAAAACCTTAGTGTCCTCATCCATAAAATGGGAGGGATCATATCTACTTTCCAGAGAATTAAAATAATGTATGTAAAAGGTTTTAGCTCATGCCTTCAATCCATGACTTCCAGCCCCTTCTTTCAGCTTCTGCATCCTATAAAAGAATCATCTTTCCTCCACCTTGGGAAGCCTCCAGCTTGTTTTGTTATGACAACACATTTGTTATTATTTTACTTGCTGTTTCCAATAACCCTAGGCTTTTTTGGATACCTTCCTTCAATCAGACTGCTTCAAACACATGTTATTACTCATCTTCTAAGGTCAAAGTTCAGCTCTCTTCTGACATGAGAAGACAGAAGTAGCCAGCTCTTCTTCTTCACACCTGCATCATGAACTAATTGGATATTTTTCCACTTTTTTTTGTTAGTGAACAGTAGAGTTTTGTTTTTTGGTTTGTGGGGTTTTTTTTTAGCATTTGTAGAAGACAAGAAATAGGGATCAAACTGCATGATTGTTGTGCTATTATCAATTGTGTTATTTGTGTATTCAAACAATCCAATGAAAATAAGACAGTGTCCACAACAGCTAAGAACTCCTTTTCGATTGCAGAGCAGTTTTATTTTCAACTCAGAGTAGCTTTGGAAACCAACCAAATCAATTTTGTGAACTAGGAAGGTTACTGAAATAACTCTTCTGAAAGAACCAGCATTGCTTCCAAAATCAGCTTATATTTTTGAAAATTACTTATAGTGACTTAAAACTGATCACTTTCAAAGAAAAATGTATAAGGTGATTTTTATTGAGAGTCTACTTACCTATTCCCCCCTCCCACAACAACAACAACAAAAAACTCTTGGTTTCTATAGCAGTGGAGATGTAAATTATATGCAACTAATATTTACCTTTTCTTCTGGCACTCCCCACACAAGAATAAGGCTATTAGCTTCTGAAGAGAGGCTAACACTGTTGAACAAAGTACCCATAGTTCATGTCCTTCCCCCAATATGCCTCACTCCTGCTGGCCTTCACTTTTCTGTATTATCCCTGAAAAGGCCTTCCTGGTCTACCTCCTTCCACTTCTTGGAAAATGTCTATTCCTCCTTTTAAGTCTCAATTTGTATGTCTGTGACCAGTCTGCCTCTCATTCCAATTTGTTCTTGCTTCTTCTGGGACTCCAAAGGACTTTGTGCAAACTCCTATTCATGTATCACACTATATTGTCATTATTGGTTTTCATTCATTCATTCATTCCACAAATATTTCTTAAGTAACCAGAATATTTCAGATACTGTCATAGGTCCTGGGAATTTAGTAGTAAGCAAGTTAGGCTTGCTTCTTGCAAGTCTTGACTAGGAAAAAAGGCAAATATGCAAAAAATAGAATTTTAAAATTTAAAAGGAGGGTGTCATGGCTTATTTGCTAATATAAATACTGGATTTGATATAGCATCTGGCACACATTTGTTTTCAACCCAATTTTACCCTTCCTTTCTTCACATAGGAGGCACTCAGTGAACACTTGGTGAAGAGTGAACAAGTTGTTAAGAAATGAAGAAAAAGTGAGTCAAACTTCTGTTCAAAAACATACACATAATTTTCATCTTAAGTTTGCCTGCAACAGAACACAGCCCTGCTAAGCCCTACTAACTCAAAGTGGTACTTCCATCTGTGAAGCTGAATACAGATTCTATTTTCAGTGAAAAATCTGGTGTTTACCTTAACTGTGAGATACCTAATTATAAGCTGCCATTAGAAAAATTGCATCACTATAATTTCAAAACAAACTTACCAAAAGTAGGATGGTTTTCTCATATTGTGGTATGCTCAAAATACACCAACTGTCTTAGGGAAAACCCACAAGAGTCCAAGCTATATTCTTTCATTGTCATTTCTTGTGAACTATTCACTATCCTTGAGATCAACAGACATATCAGATACTCTCAATTCCACTAGAGTTTGTCTTGTTTGTGTTTGGTTTGAGGGTAGGGGAGTCAGGGGATGTCTTTGTTTGTTTGTTTGTTTGAGCCATTATCGATGCCTGAATTGACATGCCCACACGTCCAGGGCTGGCTTCTTCTGTTCAGTGGAACACTTGAAGAGCACTGTGAGTGATGTAAATAATAAAGAACTTCTCTGTAGTGACTGCAACCTTTCTGTAATCCTCTCTAGTAATAGGACCAAGGATTCTAGGGCTAAAGTGAAACTATTAATAATTCTATTGCTAATTTTTTTCAAATAAGTTCACTCTGTTCTTCCAAGCTGGCTTTTCTTCAACCATTCTAACGGAAATGAAATGATTGATTATGATTTTGCCATCATCCACCTTATCTTCTTTTCTCTACCTCCAGAAGAGGTGCTGACATAAATGATCAAAGAACAGAGAGGGAGAAAAACAAAGGATCTCAGAGAGATTAATCAGTCCCTGAAAATCTGAAAGTGACTTTTGTCACCATTATAAATCAACATACAGGATTTCTTTAAACACTAGATAAAAAAAATATAGTATGTCAAAACCACAATTAAAAAGTAGATAAATATAATTAATTTTAACAAGCTCTTGAATTTATTTTGCTGCTTTAAAAAATAGAGGATAGATTGCTGTCTTCTTTCTGGTCTTCTTCATACAATGATGATTACGTTAAGGGAAGTTTCAAAATTTCCACATTGTCTATCTGGGCTTTTAACCTGTCCCAAAGATGAGATAAAGACTGCCAAACCAAAAAGCGTTTTTGGCTCACGTACACAGCTCATTCTTTAAATAGAAGTTTCAGCATGTCCAGGCAGGAGCAAAGATTTCTAAAGAGTCTTTATCTATTGATTAACTGTAGAGGATATTCTGCTTAAAATGAATCTTAAATACTCTCTAAAATAAATGTTTTATTCTACATTAGGGTAAAAGGTGTAAAGGGAAAAGCGAGACATTACTACTCCTCTCCCATCCTACAAATGTATGTTACATCTTTGCCTGCAATTTTCTATAAAAGTTGAAAGTAGGAAAAGAACCCATTTGGCAATGAAATTGTATTTTCCTCCTGAGATGGATATTCAAGAACTCCTACTCCAAGAATTGCTACTCCAAGTAATTCCAAGTAGATATCCAAGAATTAATACTCCACTGAGCAGAGGTCAGTTGGTGACTCCCCAGTACACAGGAGAAACTCCCTTGGAGACCACTGGCTAAACTATTGATACACTCCACATCTCAAATGGGGTCAGAAAACCCCTTCCTTTTTCTGTGATTCTGGTGGCTAAAAATATACCAATACACCTAGATAGAACCCTGAGAAGCAGGCAGCATATAGTGAAGAGATCAAGGTGAGAATCCCTCCTGTGTACTTAAAAAAAAAAAACTTTAAGTTCCAGGATACATGTGTAGAACATACAGGTTTGTTATATAGGTATACATGTGCCATGGTGGTTTGCTGTACCTATCAACCCGTCATCTAGATTTTAAGCCCCACATGCATTAGGTATTTATCCTGGTGCTCTCCTTCCCCTCACCTCTTACCCTACCACCCCTTGACAGGCCCTGATGTGTGTTGTTCCCCTCCCTGTGTCCATATGTTCTCATTGTTCAACTCCTATTTATGAGTGAGAACATGTGGTGTTTGGTTTTCTGTTCCTGTGTTAGTTGCTGAGGATGATGGTTTTCTAGCTCCCATCCATGTCTCTGGTCAAGGACATGAATCTCATTCATTTTTATGGCTGCATAGTATTCCATGGTGTATAACATACCACATTTCTTTATCCAGTCCTATCATTGATGGGGCATTTGGGTTGGTTCCATGTCTTTGCTATTGTAAAATATGTGCTGCAATTAAAATTATGTGTGCATTGGTGTCTGTTATAGTAGAATGATTTCTATTCCTTTGGGATATACCCAGTAAACAATCTGCTTGGTCAAATGTATTTTCTGGTTCTAGATCTTGAGGAATGCCACACTGTCTCGACAATGGTTGAACTAATTTACATTTCCACCAACAGTGGTAAAAGCATTCCCTGTTTCTCCAACGCCTTGCCCAGTATTACTGTTTCTTGATGGGTTTTTTTGGTTTTTGTTGTTGTTATTGCTTGTTTGTTTTTTGAGACAGAGTCTCACTCTTGCACCCAGGCTGGAGTGCAGTGCCCCAATCTTTGGCTCCTGCATCTCCCCATCTGCATCAGGTCAAGCAAAGTTCTCCTCCCTCAGCCTCCTGGGCCAAGCTGGGATTACAGGCACCCATCACTGCCCAGTAATTTTTGTACTTTAGTAGAGACTTTTAATGTGGCCAAGTGGGTCTTGAAACATCTTGACCTCAGATAATCCACCCCACACTCAGCCTCCCAAAGTGTGGGATTACAGGCATGAGCCAACTGGTGCCCAATTTCTTGACTTTAATAATCGGCCATTCTGACTGGTGTGAAGGAAATAGTAATCTCATTGTGGTTTAGATTGCCAATTTCTCTAACGATCAGTGATGTTGAGTTTTTTTTCATATGTTTGTGTCCACATAAATGTCTCTTTTGAGAAGTGTCTGTCATATCCTTTGCCCACCTTTTGATGGGGTTGGTTGTTTTTTTTTTTTTTCTTTTTCCTATAATTGGTTTAAGTTCCTTGTAGATTCTGGATGATTAGCCCTTGTCAGATGGGAGATTGCAAAAATTTTCCTAGTCCTGTAGGTTGCCTATTACTCTGAAGATAGTTTCTTTTGCTTGTGAAGAACTCCTTGTTTAATTTAGATCCCATTTTCAGTTTTGGCTTCCGTTGACATTGCTTTTGGTGTTTTAGACATGAAGTCCTTGCCCATGCCTATATCCTGAATGGTATTGCCTAGGTTTCTTCCTAAAGGTCTTATGGTTTTTGGTTTTTACATTTAAGTCTGTTATCCACTTGAGGTAATTTTGTATAAGGGTGTAAGAAAGGGTCCAGATTCAGTTTCTGCATATGCTAGCCAGTTTTCCCAGCCTTTAAATAGGGCTGGGAAATTTATTTATTAAATAGGGAACCCTTTCCTCAATTACTTTTTTTTGTCAGGTTTGTCAAAGATCACATGGTTGTAGATGTATGGTGTTATTTCTGAGCCTCTGTTCTGGTTCCATTGGTCTATATGTCTGTTTTGGTACCAGTAACCATGCTGGTAATGGTTACTGTTACCCTTGTAATATAGTTGAAGTCAGGTAGCATGATGCCTCCTGCTTTGTTCTTTTTGCTTAAGATTGTCTTGTGCTGTATGGTCTCCTTTTGGTTCCATATGAAATTTAAAGTAGTTTTTTCTAATTCTGTGAAGAATGTCAATGGTAGTTTGGGAATAGCATTGAATCTATACATTACTTTGGGCAGTATGGCCATTTTCACAACACTGATTCTTCCTATCCATGAAGATAGAATGTTCTTCCATTTGTTTGTGTCCTCTCTTATTTCCTTGAGCAGTGGTTTGTAGTTCTCCTTGCACAGGTCCTTCACATCCCTTGTAAGTTGTATTCCTAGGTATTTAATTCTCTTTGTAGCAATTGTGAATGGGAGTTCACTCATGATTTGGCTCTCTGCTTGTCTATTATTGGTGTATAGGAATGCTTGTGATTTTGCACATTGATTTTGTATCCTGAGACTTTGCTGAAGTTGTTTATCAGCTTAAGGAACTTTTGGGCTGAGATGATGGGGTTTTCTAAATATACAATCATGTCATCTGCAGAGACAACTTGACTTCCTCTCTTGCTATTTGACTACCTTTTATTTCTTTCTCTTGCCTGATTGCTCTGGCCAAAATTTATAATACTATGTTGAATAGGAGTGGGGAGAGAGGGCATCCTTGTCTTGTGCCTGTTTTCAAAGGGAATGCTTCTAGTTTTTGCCTATTCCGTATGATATTGGCTGTGGGTTTATAATAAATAGCTCTTATTATTTTGAGATATGTTCTATCAATACCTAGTTTATTGAGAGTTTTTAACATAAAGGGATGTTGAATTTTATCAAAGGTCTTTTCTGCATCTATGGAAATAATCATGTGGTTTTTGTCGTTGGTTCTGTTTATGTGATGGATTACATTTACTGATTTGTGTATGTTGAACCAGCCTTGCATCCCAGGGATGAAGCTGACTTGATCGTGGTGGATAAGCTTTTTGATGTGCTGCTGGATTCAGTTTGCCACTATTTTATCGAGGATTTTCACATCCATGTTCATCAGGCATATTGACCTAAAGTTTTCTTTTTTGTTGTGTCTCTGCCAGGTTTAGGTATTGAGATGATGCTGGCCTCATAAAATGAATTAGGGAGGAGTCCCTCCTTTTCAATTGTTTGGAATACTTTCAGAAAGAATGGTACCAGCTCTTCTTTGTACCTCTTGTAGAATTCAGCTGTGAATTCATCTGGTCCTGGGCATTTTTTGGTGGTAGGCTATTAATTACTGCCTCAATTTCAGAACTTGTTATTGATCTATTCAGGGATTCAACTTCTTCCTGGTTTAGTCTTGCCTCTCATATTCTTTCATAATCATTATATTTGTCATTACAAGTAGTGTTATCAGCCAGAAAAACAGAAAATACTCTATCTCAAAAAGAAGAAACTTAACACAGGGAATTGGTTATACCTGTGATGAGAGAGCTGAGAAGACACACAGAGGATGATGAATTCTGATGACAATACTGAAATTAACAACAGCAGGATGCTTCTATCTGGGGTAGGAGATGGAAAGACACAATGTGGAGGTGATGGCACCACAGACCAGAAATAGGAAGCAGAGCATGAACTATTAATAGATATGCAATGGAGGACTTCCCAGCAGAAAGTGAGATGACAGAGAGAAGCAGTAGTCCAATAGGAGGCAGAATATGAAGGAGATGTAGCAATTGCCAGAGACATCACTAGAAGCATAGTGAATAGGAGACATATCCTGGGGTCTCCTTCTTTCCAATCTTTTGCCAGTGCCCCCCACTTGTCAAGACTACCAGGAAAACAGGACAAGGGAGTCTGAAAAATCGAGTTCCCTGAGATGCAGGGCCAAGCTGAGAAAGTCTGGGAAATAGAGATGAGAGAAAACAGTTAAATGACTGGCAAAAGTGACTATAGCCTAATCACAATTCACCATTTGGAGCCGCTGCTTAGCTTGAGAGGTCTTCATTGAAATAAAGAAACCTCAAGACCACCAGTGACTAGACACTGACAGGTTTAGAGCCTTGATTGTGATCTCTGTGTCCTCCCTGACCCTACACAGCAAAAATAATGGATGTATTTTTTTGAGCCTTTAAGAGCTCCTTCGTATTTCAGCACTGAACTTGCCAGCGAGAAGCTACACATGGCACACCCGTGAAAGTTCAAAAATGATATTTAATAAGTGGTTTCATCAAAGAATAGATTTCAGAGAAGAAAATCTCTGAGTTCATGAAGGACTTGCTCTCAGAGACTAGAAAGACAGATAAGCCTAAAATAAAACCTGTAGAAGGTATGGCCGTCAAAATGATCATTTTAGATGTCAGTGATTAAACTTTGCCCACCCTGCTTTGGATCACAACTGATCCTAACTCCAAATTTTCATATGACTGACAGTAACACTTTCCTAAGCCTTCATCTGCCAACCCAAATATACCAGCCTCATTTTATATTCTACCAAGTAGAGCATAAAAATGATGAAAGCTAAATGATCATGTAAGAGAGAGAACTTAGATTATTTTTAAGACACTGACTCTATTAGCTTAATAGCACAGTACTCATCCGCCTAGAACCCTGTGATTTTTTTAAAAGAATTACTTAGAGAAAAGACATTTTGGAACATCTTGTTCTGAATTTCTCACTGAGCTTAGATGGCAATACCTACTCTTTCAAGTCTAGTTCAAATGTCACCTCTGAAGCTTTCCCTGTCTCCTTCCATTTTGTTCTGTTAGTGTCTTCTATAAGCCTTAACGGATGTACTTATTACATTATATTGCAATTATTTGTTGTCAGTCTATCTCTTTCTACTAGTGATTTAGACAAAAACAACTTGTCAAAAGCAATTTAACTTTAGAAATTGAACAAATATAAATTGGTCAGTACCAGAAATTGGTCAAAAATGAATATCCCAGTCCCTTTTGCCAAGTCTTATAATTCTGTTGTACAATGGGGTTGTTTTTCAACACTTTATGGGTCCAGAATTTAAACATTTTTTGTCACTTTTAAAGAAATGGGATTGGGCATTTTTCTTATTCATTCCTTATTTATTTTCAGCTAGTCATTGCTACCCTATGTTATTTGTAATGGGTAAAAGTTGAAACAACCAAAATATCCAATTTAGAAGATTGTTTGAAACACATGTTCAGAAGACAAATTGGAAAAACTTTAAAGTCTAAAGTTGATTGGCTAGAAAACAATATGTAAGCTATGGTTTCCCTTTTATAGAAAAATGTTGTACTTATGCCTATTCATCTTTGACGTTGCTCATAGTTCATAATAAGTATCTAATAAATGACTATGAATATAACTTTTGTCCTTTTTCCTACTGGGTACAATCCATATCAATAGATGGCACCCATTCTTTCAGGTATTCAACAAATGTGTGTATACTGGCTGGTCAGAGGTCTTTTTTTATTGAAGCCCCTAGAGTTTGCATGAATACACGAGTTCGAACTTGATTCTACTGAGCTAAGATGCTATTTTTCAAAATGGAAAATAAACATTGTCTCTCTCCCTACTCTTCTCTCAGAGAGAGTCCGTTTCTTCCATTTCCTTTTCCTCTCATTCCCCTACTCCTCCTCCTGGAATTTTAAGCAAAAGTTTCACTACACATAAACCATATGCCAGGACAAAGTTATCTCTTTCATAATTACCTTCTCCTCAAATCTAGGAATTTCATTTGGACAACACTCTTGAGGGCCTTCCGGATCAAAGTTTTCTATTACAGCTAAAGGCACAGGGGTTAGCAAGCTCATAAGCTGTTCTTGAGTAGTTACCTACTTCCCAAGCCTGACTGAGAGTGTGACTGCAACACGTATCCTTTATAACTGATGCTAGCAAAGTGTTGACTGGTGTTATTTCCAGTATATGGTGCAGGAGACATGAAATTTAGTTGGGTATGTTAATGAACATTAATGATCTATAATCAGTTCGTAATAAGAAATCCATTAAACAAACAAGTAATTGGCTTGCTTGAAATGTAATTAATAAAATTGCTAATTCAGGTCAGAATTTAATTGCTTTTGGCAAGACCTTTTTTGGAATTACAGCTATGTGCAGGCTTGACAGAATATTATGGAGAAGTGTTGTTTTGTTCTTTTTTTTTCACAGAATGCAAAGGGCCTTATACATAGTATGCACCCAAAAGTATCTGTTCTGTAAAGACTGGAGAGTAGGAAGGCTGTGATTTTTTAAATAAATCATTCAAATGAAACAAGAATAAAAGGCATTTTGGGCCGGGCGCAGNTAGTTGGGTATGTTAATGAACATTAATGATCTATAATCAGTTCGTAATAAGAAATCCATTAAACAAACAAGTAATTGGCTTGCTTGAAATGTAATTAATAAAATTGCTAATTCAGGTCAGAATTTAATTGCTTTTGGCAAGACCTTTTTTGGAATTACAGCTATGTGCAGGCTTGACAGAATATTATGGAGAAGTGTTGTTTTGTTCTTTTTTTTTCACAGAATGCAAAGGGCCTTATACATAGTATGCACCCAAAAAGTATCTGTTCTGTAAAGACTGGAGAGTAGGAAGGCTGTGATTTTTTAAATAAATCATTCAAATGAAACAAGAATAAAAAGGCATTTTGGGCCGGGCGCAGTGGCTCAAGCCTGTAATGCCAGCACTTTGGGCGGCCGAGACGGGCGGATCACGAGGTCAGGAGATCGAGACCATCCTGGCTAACACGGTGAAACCCCGTCTCTACTAAAAAATACAAAAGCTAGCCGGGCGAGGTGGTGGGCGCCTGTAGTCCCAGCTACTCGGGAGGCTGAGGCAGGAGAATGGCGGGAACCCGGGAGGCGGAGCTTGCAGTGAGCTGAGATCCGGCCACTCCAGCCCGGGAGACAGAGCGAGACTCCGTCTCAAAAAAAAAAAAAAAAAAAAAAAAAGGCATTTTGGATTACGAGAATGGAAAGATCATATTTAAGAGCAGTTTCCATAAGATAACTTACCAGCTGCAACGTCACCCCAGCAGCTTTAGTGTTGAATGTTTAAATGGCCAGTGCAAATAAGAGGAACAATACTGACATTATCACCTTTGACTTTGTATGATATATCTTCACACATGTATGAAGATTCATTCATGTGATCATTCAGTAGAGAAAGTGTCATTCACATACATAGGTAGTATACGCACATGTTTTAACATAAACACCATAACTCTGGTACATTTCTAGAGTGCACACCAAAGAACATATAAACACAACAAAATGTTGGCATAGTGTCAGATGAGTGATTATTGACCCAGGGGTCCATGATTGGGGTCTCAGGGGGTGTGCGTATATGTGTATTTTTCAGAAATGAAGATACAAAACTTTAATCAGATTCTCAAAAGAGGAGGAAGAGGAGAGCCTGTGACCTGGAGAAGATTGGAAACTACTGTTTCAGACAGATGCTACAGTAAACAGTTAAATACAGATGGTTCCATTAACCAGGAGCCCCCCAAATGCAGGTTTGTTACACGGATCTATTTGGATCTGTAGAATTCTGCTAAACTTGCTCATCTTTTCTTCCATGCTCCCAGTAACAGACAGTAAACATTTTTTTTATTTATTTAGGAATTTCAATTAGAAATACCAAAGAAGAGGCCAGTCATAGTGTCTCATACGTGTAATCCCAGTACTTTGGGAGGCTGAGGTGGGTAGATTACCTGAGGTCAGGAGTTTGAGACCAGCCTGACCAACATCGTGAAACTGCGTCTCTACTAAAAATACAAAAATTTGCTGGGTGTGGTGGCGCACACCTGTAATCCCAGCTACTTGGGGGGCAGAGGCTAGAGATTTGCTTGAACCCAGGAGGCAGAGGTTGTAGTGAGCTGAGATCACACCATTGTACTTCAGCCTGGGCAACAAGAGCAAAACTCCATCTCAGAAGAAGAAGCAGAAGCAGAAGGAGGAGGAGGAGGAGGAGGAGGAGGAAGGGAGGAAGAAGAAGAAGAGGAAGAGGAAGATGAAAGAAGAAGAAGAATAAAAGAAGAAGAGAAGAAAGAAGAAGAAAAGAAAGAAGAAAGAAGAAAAGAAGAAGAAAAGAAAGAAGAAGAAAGAAGGAGAGGAAGAGGAAGAAGAAGAAGAAATCAAAGAAGAGATGCACATGTGGAAAAGGAAGTTGCTTGTGGGTAATACCCAGTATGTTTCTGCTAGAGCAGGCGGGTTTGTCAAGGGGCCATGGACAAACTGCATGCTGCTAACCAGTACACTCTGGGGAGTTGAGAATGTTGTCTCAAAGCCACTCGAGTGCTCTCTAAAATATTTGTTTCATTTATTTGTTAGGTGATCAAAAAGTGACAATCCGCATCCTGAGACATGCTTTGAGATCTTTCATTACAAAGCAGCCCATAAAGAGAAAATGTATCTCTTTTGGGAGCAAAACTAAGAAAATCATCCAGAATTAACAAAAGGAATGACATGTTCATTCCAAGTACTGAGATATTTGCAGATATCAACTTCTTGCAGTGGGAAATTATATATAAGTGATTTATTTTCATTAAGTCCATTTTCTAAGTGCTATTCCCAAGAATATGCATTGGCTTCCTGCGTGCCATCAGCCAAGGCCTGATCTGTGCTTGTGTTCTGATTTTCTTCATCATACTATTCCCCCAAATACTCTGCCTTATAGTTATATATGCAATCAATCTCCATATAGAGATTTATGTTGAAATAGATGCCACAAGCTAGGAAATGCTAAATGAATCCCATTACTCTCTTTGGTGAGAAAGAAATGCTTGTTGTTGACCAAATACCAATCTAACTGGCTGCTCATTGACTGTGTTAATATGTGCCAGGATGGTATTCCTGAGCAGTTGGAGTTTTCATTAAAACATTAATTCCTGGGCTATTGTAGAAACATTAATAGTGAGCCAGTGAGTATGAGAATAAATATGAATGTTCCCTTCTGCCCAACATCCATACAATGTGTAACTTTTTATTACCAAGCTATTGAGATTGCAATGAAAATTGCCCTTAATGCCAGCATAAACAAGGTCACCCAATAACAGGAACAAAAATGTGAAAAACAAAACAGAAACCAGAACCACACACGCAATAGGTAAAAAGATCAGATGAATGGGAGTTCACAGGAGGATCTATACTGAGGAAACTGAGATAAAGATGAACAGCTACATGTTTGTAATCTAAAGCTGGTGGACCCCACCAGTTGGCCCAACTGTGCCTCCATGGTATGGAGTTTCTTTACAGTAAACACCTCCATCCCAAATTCTAATTAAAAACAAAACAGAGGCCGGGCGCAGTAGCTCATGCCTGTAATCCCAGCACTTTGGGAGGCCAAGGCGGGCGGATCATGAGGTCAGGAGATCAAGACCATCTGGCTAACACAGTGAAACCCCGTCTCTACTAAAAATACAAAAAATTAGCCAGGCATGGTGGTAGGCACTTGTAGTCCTAGCTACTCGGGAGGCTGAGGCAGGAGAATGGTGTGAATCCGGGAGGCGGAGCCTTGCAGTGAGCCAAGATCACGCCACTGCACTCCAGCCTGGGTGACAGAGTGAGACTCCATCTCAAAAAAAAAAAACACAGAACAAAAGCACTGCAGCAGCCCAGCCCTAAGACTCAACTGCTTTCCTGCCCTAGAAAGCAGCCACCCTGGTAATGCATGATTTCCCTTCTCCACCGGCTTCTCCTCACACCCTCTCAGGCTCTGTCCTGGCCTGGCACCTCCAGCTGACATCTTACAAGCAAGCCCCAGCTGTTTCCCTCCATCATTTCCTAGAAAGCAAATCCTTCAAGCAGAGGCTGAGAGCCAACCCTGGATTTGACAGGTATCTGACTTGGAGAGATCTCAAGCATGTGTCTTAAGCATCCAGCATGGACCCAACAACTTGTGCTGTTTTGGGGACACTCCCAAGGACCATAGAGGTTGGTGCCCTGTGACCAGGAGTGTGCCACCTCATCGAAACAGCAGGATGCCAGCAACAGGTGGGCCCATGGGAAAACCTGTAACTCAGGAAAGACAAGGCAAGGTCCTATGTTCACAGACATCTGTCTGGCATCTCTGCTATGAAGGAGCAGTCTAATGGTGAAATCTAACAAACAGGCATCTCTTGAGCAACCAACAGTATGCTCTCTACCTGGACAGGCCGTGGGTTCTTTGGCAGGAAGGCAAGATGACCAGCTTTTGAGTTGAGTCCAGCTCTGCCTCTTACTAGAACAAGGCTAGGGTGACGTTTCATAAAAATTGATTCATTAGCTATGGACTGAGTGCCCACCATATGCGTGTCACCATTCCAAGTGCTTGGCAAACATCAGTGGACAAGAAAGGCCAAGTTCCCTGCTCTTATGCAGCTTACATTCCAGCAGAAGACAATACACTTCATAAGTAAGTCAATCACATAAGAGTTAGGAGATGATAAGAACTATTGCAAAGTTTAAAAGTGGAACAGAGTAAGATGACCTGGAGGCTCAGGGATGCGGAGTGTGGATGCAGCACATGCTGTAGTATTAAGATCCAGCGGTCAGAATGGGCCCGTAGAGAACAGGAGATTTGAGCAAAGGCATGAAAGCTATGAAGAATTAGCCAAGCAGTTACTTGGGATTCCCAGGGGAAGAGTGCTGCAAGGGTGCCCTGGCTACAGCAAAGGACTTTCGGTACAAGGAAGCGTGGCAGGTCAAGGAAGAGCGAGGACGCTGTGAGCAGCAGTGGAATGGACAAGGGCATAAATGATAGGACAGAGTTGCAGGAGGGTGACGTGAAGAGCATTGTCAGCGGTAACTCACCTCCTCTTGCCCTCACTTCCTCATTGATACGATGTATAGAAAAATACCTCTGCAAGGGGCTGTGAGAAGGTGATAACAGGTGTGAAGAGCTTGGCATAGCACACAGTGGAGTGTCCGTAAACGTCCGTGGTTTTTCTTCTCCCTCTTTTGTCCCAGATGACATAACTCGTACAAATTAGCCCAAAATTAGGGCTGGAAAGTGGGAGCTGTGCTCTACAACAGAGTAGCGGAGTGCACACATTTTTAAATAAGATGTTTAAAGTTTTTTCAACAAATATGAAGGTCTTCCCTGCCCTAGACTCCCACCTCCAGCCAGCATCCAAGCTCGAGACTCCCTCAGTCCCCTGGCAGTGGGTAGGGGTTGTGCAATCCAGAGACTCAACATCAATGGGGAGAGTCCAAGATAGAGGAACATTTGTTCCCAAGGGGCTCCTCCTTCCCTCCTTTGTCTCTTTTCTCCCCCAACACACCCACGCTTGCCTGGGCCTTAAACTGTGGGGTGGGGTCTTATCCTGCTGCCGAGTGACTGTCACCATGGGCCCTCCTGGTTGTTGCCACTGGGCAAAACAAAAAGCATCTCAAGTACTTCTTGGAGGAGGGAAGTGGGTATAGACCGCAGGTTCTTAAAAACAAGGAGGGCATATGAGAGAGGGGACAGAAGGCAGGCAGCAGGTCTTCCTTGAAGCAGAATGCTCACTCCACGGGACCTGGAGGCTTCCATTTCCACCCTCCTTAGGGTAGGGGGAGAGAGTCGCAGCCTTTCTGGTTGTGGTTTCTCCCACTTCTCCCTTATGACCAATGAGAGGAAACCAAGAGGGAGAAGAGTCCTCTTCCTACTGCAGAAGAAGTGCTTGGATGGGAGCCTACGGCAGCCAGACTGCCAAACGCGCAATTTCTTGTGGCAAATGCCTCTCTCCTTCCCACAAACCCTCCCCACCCAAGGATGGGCCCAGCATGGTGAAGTGGTGTGGATTTCCTCCAAGCAGGAACCAAGGCTAGAGTTTCTTCTCCAGGCCTGACTTTAGGCCACAATGCCTTGAGAGAAAAGTGAAGCTGAGGAACAGCACAGCAGGAAGGAGCAGGCTCCCTCTTGGCCATCCTGGAGCCTGTTCTGCTTGTATGTAAAGGAAGGAGTTGCAACATTAACATTATAAATCTGGTCATCCCATTGTAGAGTTCCTGGTTGACTCAGCTCTGCTCGAATTAGGAGGCTCAGGGCAGTGCCTACTATTCCTGCTCTTGCACCAAATAATAGGTATAGTGTTCCAGTATCTTTGTGATTAGTTGAGAATAACCAAGGATTGATGAGGAATTTTCCTTCTTCTCAGGCAGCAACTGCCCCATTCCTTTTCCCCTTCTAATAACTAACTGACTTGTCCCTCTCTGTTCCACAGCAGGTCACAGCTGAAAATCACTGGATCTCCTGCCTAGGAATTCCTGAACTCCAAGGAAAGCACCGCTCTTGTCTGTGTTTACCAAAATGGGGCCTGGGGAGAAAAATTAGATCATAACTCTGACCTCCATGTGTTTTAAATGAGCTGAGTGGGAGACAAGACTGACACAAAAGACAAGAGCGAGCTTTGAAGACGGTGCACAATGAATGCCAACTGTATGGTAAGTGCCACTGGATCAGAAGGGAGGAGAGCCAGGAGACCTGGAAGATTCTATGGAAGATGAGAAATTTAATAATGAGGCCAATAGGGTGACCAGACAGAGGAAGGGATATTAAGGACAAGTACAAAACAATATTGCATAAGCAGGATGGGGGCAGACCGAGCAGGGTGTCGAAAGCAAAGGGGAAAGGCTTAGAATTATTCATTAAGAAATGACCCATGGAGAAATATGGGGTCATTGAAGGTTCCATGTGCTGGGCTGATGTTGATGATGAAAGAGCTGCTGCACAGCCTTTTCAGCTTCCCATGATGCACAAGGCTGCCCGGACACACAGCACACACTCAATGCATCAGCAGAAGTAAATGCTGCCCAGATCCCACGGAGTCACAGCCACAGAGAACATTCTTCCTGAGTGGATCAGATCTCTGGGGAGGCTTCTCGACCTGGATACTCTATTTCTGGCAGCCAAAGAAGGCTGCCAGGATAGGGGAAGCTCTGCATATGAAAGTAATGTCAGCGCCTCTGGAGGGGAGGCTGGAAGCAAAATCACTGTGAAAACTCACAGATGGCAAGCACAGACCACATTATTTTGGCCCCATCCATTTTTTGTTCTTTTATTTTGCATTTGCAGGTTCCAGTCACCGTAGCCTGGGAAACACTTCGTGACAGAGGGCTGTATTGGGTGCAGGAGGAGAGGGACAGAAGGATGTGCTCCAGGACCCACTGCTGGTAGGCAAACCCTACCCTGCTGCCAACACCTCACCTAACCACTGCAGGCGGCCACCAGGCGCTCGAGCTGACCTCTGCCTCCACTTTACATCTCCTCTCAAGTTCATGCCCATCCACAAAGGAAGGAGCACTCTCCTCTCCTTGTTCCATCCAGTAAGACCTTCCTTAATTCAAGTCCTCTTTCTTTCCTACTCAGTGGTCATGGCTTCATCTTAATGGCAGAAAAACTGCAGGGGATACATTGAAGAGGTAAATGTAGCCCCATTACACATCCAGAGGACTCTCCCTTCAGAAGGTAGAGATTGGGGTAGGGAGGGGAGTTGCTACTGGGAAAAGAACTCATGATCCACACTTCCCAGTATAAAAATACGTCTTTCTGTCCTTCACAATGTTATCTGTGGTTGGAATTACCCTTCTCTTTTAGTAAATAGTTACGGTACACTTACTCTTTGCTCCAGGACGTATGTTATATGCTGATGCTGATGACCTGTGTATTTGCTGTACCCCAGTAAATTTCAGTGTCTTCAGCCAGCACTCATGTGCTATCTCCCTTAGCACTGTGGGAGATTATGCATCATGCCAGCTCTTTGAGAACCTCTGCAGAAAGCCAGATGTGAATCATCTGTATGCTCCACAGCCTCTCAGCTGTACTCTGGTTTGTCTACACTCAAATCTTTGCCAAACTCCCAGTCCTTTGAATCTCCTTGCACTGAAGTACAGACTGAAGCACAGTTTGCTTATTATGCAATCTGGCTGGATTAAGAGGGGCTGCAGTAAGGCAGGAAGGAAGTCCCACTGGGAGTGGTGGGAAGAAGCACTGGCCAGGATGGCACCTAGTAAGGTAGGCGGCAGGCCAGCCTGGCCCTGGATGCAGTGAGCATTTGGTGAAAGCTGGATGCTGGGCCTGCTTGAGATCAATGACGTCGAGGAGACATGCTCCAGGCTCCTGCAAGCTGAGCTCCTACCAGCTCTGAGATCGGCTCTTGGAAAAGATCACTGGCACTTACTGAGGTGAAAGTCCCAACTCTAGTTATGAGATACAGTCTCAGGGTTTTAAAAGACCCAGGTTTTGGCTCCCCTGCCTCCAAATGAGAAGCCCCACTGAGCCTAACTCTACCCCCACAAGCCATCAAAGGTAAGGAGGTGAGACCCTCAGCCCCAAGGGGCTGGGTCACACTGAGACATTCCGGTTTACACTGAGACATTCATGAGCTTTGTGGATTGCTCCCCTGGTATTTCTAGTCTTTCACAAAAACATGGTGTTGTGCTACATACCACGATATTCCAGAATAATTTGGCTCAACGTCACAGAGTGTTGGCAGCATTTAACAGCCTTGTAAAAATATGTTGGTGAGGTTTGTTGGCCATGTGATTTAAAAACACACACACACACACACACACACACACACTGGGCTACAGCTAAGTGTGTGTATCACTTATTTAAAGTTCATTCTATTAATTAATAAATGCCTGCTTTAATCCTGCCTATCATCTCTTTCCAGGCAAAGAGTTTATTTTATTCTAAAACAAAAAATACCAGAGCAACAGAATGAACTAGCTGGCTGTGAAAGTGGTTCTGGTGACAGTTACCTGCCCTTCCGCCACCATTCTGTTGACTGTCCTCGCCTCTGTGCTCATCTCAGGCCTGGGGCACACAGCTCCCCAGTACATGACCCCAACTCCCCTGTCCCTCAAAGAACTTCTGCTGGACCTACCAATCTCTCAGGGAACAGTAACCCACACAACTTCTTTATTATTATTATTATTATTTAAGTTCTAGGGTACATGTGCACAACGTGCAGGTTTGTTACATATGTATACATGTGCCATGCTGGTGTGCTGCACCTGTTAACTCGTCATTTACATTAGGTGTATCTCCTAATGCTCTCCCTCCCCGCTCCCCCCACCCCATATCAGGCCCTGGAACCCACACAACTTCTAAAAGGAGAAGCGGGTGCTTGGTATTCTGACTCTCTTGACACTCTTCTGAGCCATGTGACCTTCTTGTGCTCCATCCTGTACCCTCAGCTGTGTCTCACCATGCAGGTCACTCAGCCTCTATCCCAGTTGGTGCTGGAGACCATAGGCAGTGGCAGGAAGGATTTACACAGATGCCTTCCTGTACAGAGCTGATGTCTATAACCAGTTCTGGATTTTTCACCCTGTGCAATTTCTGCTCGGTTCAGTTAAAATCAACAGCCACTTAGGTTTTTAGCTGAGAATGGACTGTCTCTAAATAAATATAAAGATATGCTATTCCTCATGCTGTGGCATTGCTTATACAATGTATTGGACTAAAATATACCTATTTCCTCTTCTTTATCTTTTTTTACAAAGTCCTCAAACTCGTAGCTCAAGGGATCCTCCCATCTCAGCCTCCCAAAGTGCTAGTGAGCCACGTCACCTGGTCTCCTCTTCTAATGGGCTATTTTAGACAGCAAGAAGAAAGGATAATCTGCTGCCCCACACTGTCTTTATAGAATCAGTGTGTCCTTGGCTGGGCGCGGTGGCTCACACCTGTAATCCCAGCACTTTGGGAGGCTGAGGCAAGCATATCACCTGAGGTCAAGAGTTTGAGACCAGCCTAGCAAACATGGTGAAACCCTGTCTCCACTAAAAATACAAAAATTAGCCAGGTGTTTGTGGCGCATGCCTGTAATCCCAGCTACTCAAGAGGCTGAGGCAGGAAAATCGCTTGAACCTGGGAGGTGGAGGTTGCAGTGAGCCGAGATCACATCACTGAGCTTCAGCCTGGGGGACAGAGCGAGACTTTGTCCCAGAAAAGAAAAAAAAAAAAGAATCAGCATGTCCTCGAGTTTGTATTAGAACCCAGTATACTCTTCAGAGAGTTACCAGGGGCATAAACTCAGGGGGTGAGTTCAGTTAGGGCAATAGGTGTTCAGGATGACTGAAAGCTATCATAAAAATGCACTTACCTTTTATCCCCTTCCACCTAAAGACTGCACGCCTGAATGGGCCACATCAATCTCAGCTTTTTCAAAATTGTTCTTTGGCTGTCATGGGAATGTCCAGAGCACCCAGGTTTGGGGGCAGAGGGTGTGGGAGATAGAGGGTTGGGTTATAAGCCTGGCTATGTTAAAGATACAGTTCGGGAGCTGGCCACAAGGCTACAGGATTCAAAAATATTGGGTCACTATCTTTTAAGAAAGGACAATTGGCAAACTCACAGCTAGTAACCATGTTTACCTTTACCCAGCGTCACTAATGAAAGGCAGAAAATGCCAGTCTGTACTCGAATACACTGCCCTGAACACCTTAGGAGAAAAAGAAGAGTTTTTAAAATCTATTCTAAGCACATAATCAGAAAAGCAAGCAGGAATGTATATTCAAACTTTTCATTGCTAAATGTCATTTATAATAGTGAAAAATTAAAACCAACCTACAGTGTAAATAACAAAATAGCTAAAATTAGGACACATTGATAAGTCAGAATGTTGTATAGCCACTAAAAAGGACGTTAAGCCAAAAGGTTAATGATGTAACAAAATAGTACTGATTATGTAAAAGCAGGATTTAAAATTATATGCACCATACAAGTTTTAATCTGACGTGAAAGGATTCTGCATCATCATTATTTTCTTCTGTGGTTTCCAGATTTTCTGTAACATAGATTATTTTCCAGATTATTTAAAACTAAAGAGAAAACTAGGAATTTTAAGTGGAGAAGAAAGTCGCTTTACATAGGATACATTAGATGTTTCTCAAAATAGGTAACTTCCTGACTGAATGAAAATATGACTTAATTTCCATGTACAATTCAATAATTGAACAAGTATTTATTAAGTGCCTACAATTTGCCAGGTAACTTATTTATCCGTACAATAAATATTTACTGGAGACTGAGTAAGAGGTATAGGAAATAATAAAATAAATTCTCTTCCCTCTTGATGCCAAGAATCCGCTAGGAAATGGGATACTGAGATAAAAGACAAAACTGTCCCCTCAAGTAATGTCACAGTCCAGAAGGAGAGACAGACAAGTTAATAAAAAGTGATGCTGCCCAGCATCAGAGCTAATACTCTGCTAAGGGTATATTAGGGTGTAACCTGAAGAGCTCTCCAAAGCAAAAAAGGAAGAGAGCCTGACAGGGGCTGTTGGTCAGCAGCCTAGTCCTCAGTTAGAATACAGGGAGACTTCTCCTGGTTTCTTTCTTTTGGCTTCTATTAATTCCCTAATTCGTTATCCCCTCCACCCAAGGGGTTTCAACTGTGTTCAAAATAGGTAACTTAGAGACCACTTTAAATTAAAAACCAAAAAGATCTGAGTTCTCCCTGTTCATACCTACCCCACCACTAAGCAGAAGATTCGGCCACCACCATTTCTTAAGAATACTAAGGAAATCGGGGTTTAACAACAATGACAAAAAAGCCTAGAGACAAGGCAAAGAAACTTGGGGAAAGAGCCAGCATTTGTCTTCAGTCTCCACCTTTCCTTTCCACCTCCTAAATGGCTTTTAAATGTCTTCAGTGACACGCTGATAAAATCCTACACTTGTGTATCACTTTGCATGGGCAAGTCTTTATAGGGTAGGGTCCCAGAGAGCCTCAACAGAATCTCGAGTCTGGTTTCATGTAATTCACGAGAGATTGGTGACCATTCCCTGCTCAGGTCTGCTTGCACGAATTGATGTCTGTGGGAAATTGTTCTTGTTTTGTGGTTGCTGTTATTGTCACTGTTTGTTTGTATTGTGGCTGCAAGAAATAGATGCAGGGAGATGGAGAAGAGCAATAAAGGAATGAGAAGAGTCTACAATCAACAAGCAGGGGACAAAAGTCAGGAGAAACTGTTTTTAATGAACATGTCACCTCATTGTACCCACATGCTGGTGGGGCTAAGGACATTAAAGTGCCACGCATCATCTCTTGGAAGACCTATACTTCTTGGCCAGGCGCAGTGGCTCACACCTGTAGTCCCAGCACTTTGGGAAACTGAGGTGGGTGAATCACCTGAGGTCAGGAGTTCGAGACCAGCCTGACCAACATGTTGAAACCCCATATCTACTAAAAATACAAAAATTAGCTGGGCGTGGTGGTGCATGCCTATAATCCCAGCTATTCGGGAGGCTGAGGCAGAAGAATCACTTGAACCCAGGAGGTGGAGGTTGCAGTGAGCCAAGATCCCACCACTGCACTCCAGCCTGGTCAACAAGAGTGAAACTCCAACTCAAAAAAAGAAAAAATAAAAGACTTACATTTCTCTCTGATCGTGAAAACCACAAAACTGAAAATCATATTTTCAAGTATTTATTAATTCTCAGCTTTCCACCAAAGTTTTGATCTGCTGACCACAGACATCACTGTAACAACATTGAACTTTCAAGAATCTCAGAGTCATATTTAAAGCGTATTTACCAAAAACTATGTAGCCCACCCCTCTCCAATATCTGAACATATATTCCCTTAGTTTTGACTTTTTTTTTTTTTTGAGTCGAAGTCTCCCTCTGTCGCCCAGGCTGGAGTGCAGTGGCACGATCTCGGCTCGCTGCAAGCTCCGCCTCCCGGGTTCACGCCATTCTCCTGCCTCAGCCTCCTGAGTAGCTGGGACTTCAGGCGCCCGCCACCACACCCAGCTAATTTTTCCTATTTTTAGTATAGATGGGGTTTCACCATGTTAGCCAGGATCCGCCCGCCTCGGCCATTATGAATAATTTCGTTGTTCCCGATTCCTTTATTTTATCTTACATTCTTTTCTTGTATGATGTCTGTGGTCAGAAGATCAAAACTTTGTTTGGTGGGAAGCTGAGAATTAATAAATACATGAAAATATGATTTCCAACCATAGCTCCATGAAATAGGTAGCCCATGCTGTGTCTCAGTTTTCCAGATGCGGAAGTTAAGGTGACGTGTCAAATTATGTACTGTTGTGTTTTGAGTCTTTGCATGTTAAAAGAGGGTGGTGCTTACTAGAAAGAAGTGGATCACAACTTGGAATTTCTATAATTGGCGAGGGAGATCTTTGTCTTTCTCATATGCCCCTAAGCCTAGTCCTGTCAGCTGATACCATCTTCTTCTTACTAAAAGATTACCTGCCTGGCTAACTAATGGGAAAAAAATGATGGAAAAAGAACTGTCAGATGATGCAGTGTTTGGTCTCCTAGGGAAGGACCAGGGCCACAGAGAGGAGGACCAGTTACTGGAAGAAAAGAAAGAGAGGTGGGGGAGAGCACAGCAGTTTCAAATGAAAAATTAAATTAATTTTAAAATCTAATTTAAAGCGAAATAGAGCAGCAGATGTGGAGGGAGTTGAAACTCCTCCTTGAATTGTATCCCCTAAACTTTCCTGTTCCTTCATTCAGCATGAACATCATCCTATTTATACCAAATAGCAAAACTGGATTAATTAAGAAATAAAACACCCCAGACAGTTCATTTCTAGGGATAGTTTGTACACAGCATGTATGAGAGGAAGGAAATGCTTGAAATTTTAATATCTCCAGGAAAAAAAAGACCACCAAGGCTTACTACCTCAAACTTTAAAAGCATATTTTCCTGTAAGGCTGTCCTAATGAGCTTTCTATCCCAGAATCAAGTATTAGTAAACTACATATTTATTTTGCAGCTTT
>NW_016805361.1:1564936-1673156 GCF_001698545.2 Rhinopithecus bieti
TTTTTTGAGACGGAGTCTCGCTCTTGTTGCCCAGGCTGGAGTGCAGTGGCACTATCTCAGCTCACTGCAACCTTTGCCTCCTGAGTTCCAGCAATTCTCCTGCCTCAGCCTCCCAAGTAGCTGGGATTACAGGCATGCACCACCGCACCCAGCTAATCTTTTTTTTTTTTTTTAATTTTAGTAGAGATGGGGTTTCACCATGTGGCCCAGGCTGGTCTCGAACTCCTGAGCTCAGGCAATCCACCCACCTCAGCCTCCCAAAGTGCTGGGACTACAGGCGTGAGCCACCACGCCTGGCCCACAGCTCATTTATTCTAACACCAAATACTTATTATTGAACCCTTCTATGAGTCCGGAGCTGCACAGGCTTCTCTGCTGTGTAGGTGGTTTTAGAGATTCTGCTGGCTTACAGACAGTTAGGATGCCAAGATCCAAACTCAAGTTACACGCCAGATACGTTCTGCAAGACTTCTGCACAGTTATCATCAGCGAGACAGTTCATATCAAGAAATTACAGAATAAAACTGCTTCCATTGTGCTGCTACAGAACAAGTGTTTAAAAACAGCAGCCACCAAGGAGCCCTGCTATGAATCATGTGCCTTTCATGAGGTGAACTTCCCCTCCCTAGAGATGCGTGAACAGCAACTCAGGAATCCGCATCCCCACACTCAGTACTGCTGGTTTGTCTTGTGTTAGCCACGGACCTGACATCTGCCAAAACACCTCGCAGTGTAATCAAGGGTGTTGTCTGGTTCTACCCTCACCTTGTATAAAACCATTCTTTATACACTGGACTTTCTATTTAATAATCTCTGCTCAAGGTGTTTAAATCGTCCAAAAATCTAAACAGCTTGATTGAAATCTGTTTTTGGATATTCTTTTCTTTTCTGCACATGTTTAAGCATCACAGTGAAAAGCAGGTTCTAGTAACAGGCAGGAGAAACCAGCTGGGGATATTGCTGTGTGAAGCTACTGATTAGAAAAAGTGGTGGCCGGGCACACTAGCTCACGCTTGTAATCCCAGCACTCTGGGAGGCTGAGGTGGACGTATCACAAGGTCAAGAGATTGAGACCATCCTGGCCAACATGGTGAAACCCCGTCTCTACTAAAAATACACAAATTAGCTGGGCATGGTGGTGTGCACCTATAGTCCCAGCTACTCGGGAGGCTGAGGCAGGAGAATCGCTTGAACCTGGGAGGCAGAGGTTGCAGTGAGCCGAGATCATGCCACCATACTTCAGCATGGCGACAGAGCAAGACTCCGTCTCAAAATAAATAAATAAATAGAAAAGAAAAAGTGGAGATCTCACTAGCCACATCAACAGCAATAGTGTCAAACATTTACTGGATGCTTACTAGGAGGCACGCCCTGGGTCACATACATCCATGCTGTATTAGTTTGCTAGGGCTGCCATAACAAAGCACCACCAACTGGGAGCTTAAACAACAGAAATGTATTGTCTCATGGTTCTGGAGGCTAGAAGTCCAAGATCAATGTGTCAGTAGGGCTGGTTCCTTCTGAGGGCTGTCGGGGAGAATCTGTTCCATACCTCTCTCCTAGCATCTTATCGTTTGTTGGCAATTTTGGGCATTTGTTAGCTTACAGATGCATCATCCTGATCTCTGCCTTCATCTTCACAGTGTTCTCCCTGCGTGGGTACCTCTGTGTCCAAATTTCCTGTTTCTATAAGCACATTAGTTGCACTGGACTAGGGCTCACTCTAACGACTTCATGTTAACTTGATCATCTGCAAAGACTCTATTTCTAAATAAGGTCACCCGCACAAGTACTGGGTATTAAGACTTCAACACGTTTTGTGGGACACAATCCAACCCCTAACACATGCATTGTCTCATTCAATGCTCACACCAGCATCATGAGGCAGGGGCTATGATTACTGACATTGCGAAATGAGACGACGAGACCTAGACAGTTTTGCTTACACTTTTCTTTTGCATCTACTACACAAATAGTAGAACTAGGGTACGGATGCAGACAGTTTGATGCAAAAAACCACGCTCTTAATCACCACATGAAATTTCCAAAAGAGCATGAAGAACTTTCTCCACCTTTCGGTTGCTTGGTCATAGGTTACATACTATAGTCATCCACTCTACTCAGAAGAACGCTAGCTACGCTTGGTTGAACACCTAGTATATACATTACATGATCTCATTTAGTCTCCCAAGCAAATTTAGAAGTTCAGTACTCTTTATCCCAGTTCACTGATAAGCAAATTGAAAGTCAAAGAAGTAGAGAATAGCTGGCCAAGAAAGCAAGAAAGAGCTGAGCCAGGATTCAGGTTGCCCTGGCCACTACCTACCACCACTTGAGCCTGAAGATGTATTTTCTCCACTGTGCTGTGCTGCCTTTCATGCAAAGCTCAGAGCATACCAGGCTATGATTCACTCACATGAAAAAATAAGAGGTCTGAGTAAATCTCACAGTACTCATTTTTAAAAGGGTACACAAAACAAATCTCAATTCCAAAGAATTTGGATCAGCCAAGAGAAGGCATGGGAAAATATCAAATGTTTGTATGATTACCTGGGCAACCTTTTCTGCGCTATGTAAATGTGTAATGACTAATCAACCAGGGCGGCCAAGGGATTTGTTTCTAGAGATAGGCAATTTTCATTTGTGCCTGTGATTGGCTCAGTTCTGTATATGAAGAGGGAAAAGGCTTCCGTTTATGTAGCATAACAATGGACCAAAACAAAAGCAGAAATCATTTTACTCATGCTTAGGTAAGACATTTCCATCTTTCTTAAATCTTTGTGTGTCTATTTTTGTGTTCATAGCAACCGGCAGACTAGAACAGAAATGTGCCTGCATTGAGTACAAAGCGAAGGCAGTGTTGGGTGGTGGGATGCGTGCTGAAGAGGGATAGCTAATGTTTGGCAAGTGTCAAAAACAAATGGCCACTGATCAGGAAGAATCCTTAGCAAAATAAGATCAAGATTTTCCAGGGGCTGTTGACCATTACCAGTTTTCACTTTTCTAACATTCATTAAAAAAAAAACACAAAACAAAACAAAACAAAAAACAGATCCTGACTCCCTGGGGCTTTGCAGTTTGCCAACTTTCTGAGGGCATTGCTAGATTTATAGTGCCATCATGTGGCCACTTCTCAATCTGTGCAAAAATTCTGCTGGATCCAAGCCTGACAGGGTGACTGAATGATTCCAGTTTCATGGTGTTGGGAGGCTTGTAGAACAGTGCTGGCTAGTCACACATCTAATACAGGCAGCAACAGTGTGCTGGGGAAGGAGTTAAGAAAGAAAGAGCTGAGAGGCTCCCTGCAGGCAGAGCAGGGGCGGGACAAAGAGAATCCAGACAGTTGGACTTGGCCATGGGG
Organism: Rhinopithecus bieti; assembly: GCF_001698545.2. Lineage (NCBI taxonomy): Eukaryota > Metazoa > Chordata > Mammalia > Primates > Cercopithecidae > Rhinopithecus > Rhinopithecus bieti. Next base: position 1,568,298 of record NW_016805361.1, read on the forward strand.
ACAGGCAGCTGGCAGAGAGGACATTTACCCCCTGGGATTAGGGCCATACTAGTGGGCTTGGGTTCATACGCAACACTTTCATCACTGAAAAGGAGGAATTGGCAAGAATAAGGCTAGGCTCCAACTCTTGTGCGGTAGGTGGGACTGGGAAATAAAATAGCAACTGGAGCTAAAACCCAGTTACAGTCTTCCCTGGTCACTGGCTCTTAGAAGACAGGCATTCCATGCACCTCACTCAGGAGACCACCAGAAGTCCAGCCAAGCCCTGCCTGGGCTCTTTCCCAGGAAAGTGCTTCTGCTGACACTCTCCTGGTCTCACGCTCTTCTTTCCAGCAGAGGAAGAAATGTTGTCCACATAGGAGAAGTTGAGGTATGGAGTTTCATTGCTCGGCAGGGAACTAGGGTGGGTGGGTAGACAGTAAGCAGGTTATAGGTTCCGTGGAAATAGACAAAGACCAACCAAATGAGAAAAGCAAAGGCTGTTTATTCTGAGCTTGCTATAGCAAGGAAGTTGGCCACCATCACTTGCATTTTGTCAGAGACCCCATCGCAGGCAAAGCACTGGGAAAGCTTTAGAGTGGGAAAAAATTCTTCAGGTGTGCCCTGATGCAGGTGAGCTAACTGGAAGCAGGGCACACTGTGTGATTGGTTAGGGGTAGGTGCAGATTTGGCTTTCTCTGATTGTTAAACTCTCCTAAGTTAAAAATGGTAATGAAAGTTAGGGAAGCTGTCAGTTATTAATCAGGTCCTGGCCATTTTTGGCTGATTGTTACAGAAGTCATTGTTCAGCTTCCTGGATTGTCACCGGAGATAGCAGCCTGGCTTCCTACAAGTCTGAGTTCTAGCAGGCTGACTTCCTGGGTTGTTTATTGTACATAAGGGGGTTGGTTTTCTTCTCTGGTACAGAGAGTGGGTCAAAGGTCTATTTTTACATGTCGTCTGGCCTGTTTCTATATTCAGTCTATCAACTTTGAGGGGCTATAACTCAAGCAAGGATCAGCCTGGGAAGAGGTGGTCAGTGTTGGGAGCCCTCATCTTATGTCAGCAAACAGTGAGGAGCTGGAATTAGCAAAAGGCCCCACCCACCCTATCCCCAGTCAGAATCAAGTCTTCAAGGGGACAGGACCAGTTGGAAGCCCGGTGATTAATACCAGGTTGTATCATCGCTCAGACCCACAGCTAGGATGCACCCATGCTAAACCCTCTCCCAGCCACTAGTATGTAGCTGAAGCAACTTGATTATTTGCTGCCTTAGTCATGACTGGATGAGGAACTTGGAAGAGAATTCAACTTCAGGAGAAAGAGGACGAAGTGGTGCTTGTGTTGGTGGTATTGATGTTAGGCTGGCACATTTTGTAGGCATCTGGGTGACAAAAAAAAAACAGAGCCTGGCACTGCCCCTGCTGGATGTCTTAGTGCCTCTAACTGGGGTTTGGGGCCCTGGCTCTATCCGGCTAGTAAACTACATTTGATTTTTTCTGGAATGTAGTGACTATCATGTGGAAAGAGCAAGAGCTACAAATGCAAGCCTGGAGGTGCACATCTCTGGGAGGAAAACCTGGGTACAGACACTCCTTTTTAATTCAAGGAGAGTTGGAAGAGCTCCAATCTGTGCACCAGGGGAGAGGGCGACTTTTCCTTTCCTGCTGGTGATTTTAACTCTACTCCCATTTTTACAGCATCTCTCAGCTGGGAAAAGTCAACCAACAACCCCCATATATACTGACATTATTCCTTATTTGTCAAATTCATAAGAGCCAATTGGTGACACAGAAACCCTAGTTATAACAAAACTGACTATATTATGAACAGTATCTGGAAATGGGAAAACATGGGTGATTTAAGCTAGGCATGGTGGCTTATACTGGTAGTCCCTGCTACTTGGAAGGCTGAGGCAGGAGGATCGCTTGAGCCCAGGAGTTCAAGGCTGCAGTGAGCTATGATCACATCACTGCACTCCAGCCTGGGTAACATAGCGATTCTCTGTCTCCAAATACACACACACACACACACACACACACACACACACACACACGTAAGTTAATCAGGAAAAGCACTGGAGAGCAGACAGTGTATAATTGTTCTCATTTCTAGCAGTCTTGTTCTGTGTGAACATGTGGAGCACACTGAGGGCCAGTGTGGAGTATACAGAGTTCTCCAAATTTCAGTCATAATTTTGGCCATATCTATACTCAGCCTACATAGTTCCTCAATGTTTTTCTTTAAATTTACTTATTTGTTTTTAATTACATTTATTTTGAAAGGGAAATTATATCATTATTGAAAATAAAAAGTCAATATCACCTGTCATAAATAGAAAGTAATCCTAACTATAAATACGTAACTAAACAAATCAAAGTCTTCACCCATAGACTGTCCCCAAATGGTCTCCTATGCCACTACTGGTACTAGGGCCACATTTGGGGAAATACTTGTGCAATACTAGTTAAGAGCTCTGGCTCTGGTGTCAGATTGCCTAGGTTCGACTTCTAGCTGTAAAATCATGTGCAAATATTTAGCCTCTCTAAGTCTGATTTCCTTCCCTGTAAAATCACGTTTTTGCTTAATGGAGCTGATGTGAAGATTCAGTGAGATGATACATAAAAGATTTAGCACAATGTCTGGCATACGATAAACAATAAATATTAATATTAGCGGTCACTATTATTAGTATGATTACTATTATCCTTTTGAATTGGGTCACTGGTGCATACCTCTTCCTAATAGTTGGTCCTTAAAACACTCACGCCTTATCTATGGAGAGGAATGTGGTTGAAATACACAGAGGATGGATGTCTTCAAAGATTTGCAGACTACTGAAAATAAGAAACCAAGCCAAAGGGCCTCTCATGTTAAAAACGCCAGCCAGTAAGGCAGTGAACCTAAGTGTATCAACCAACTTTTCACTTTTATTTTTGATATGACTTGTTGTTTCCTAGCCCTTTGGTTCTCTATGGTATTTTTTCCCTGGCACTCACTGAATCAGTCAGAGTCCCAGCAGGAATCAGATCGTACCCAAAGGAGTGATTGAAGGGTTTAATGACAGAAGGGTGTATTTGCAGAAGTGTGGGTAGGAGCTAAAGAAGCCAACTGGGCACAGTGGCTGTAATCCCAGCACTTTGGGAGGCCAAGGCGGGCGGATCATGAGGTCAGGAGATCGAGACCATCCTGGCTAACACAGTGAAACCCCATCTCCACTAAAAATACAAAAAATTAGCCAGGTGTGGTGACAGGCACCTGTAGTCCCAGCTACTGGGGAGGCTGAGGCAGGAGAATGGTGTGAATCCGGGAGGCGGAGCTTGCAGTGAGCCAAGATTGCACCACTGCACTCCAGCGTGGGCAGCAGAGTGAGACTCCGTTTCAAAAAAAAAAAAAAAAAAAGAGAAGAAGCCAACAAAAGATGGTTATCTCCCGGGTCCTAGCAACAACAGGAAGCTCTTACACCCCTACAGCCTAACAGACATGGGAGGAAGGTGTTGCTGCAACCTAGGGAGAGCTGCAGCCAGGACAGACCACTCCACCCAACCCTCCTCAGGTGTCTCCACATTGGTAGGGACCAGCAGGGAGGGAGCAGAGAGAATACCTGCCATGGATGGGTTCTCCTCCTGCCTGGCAATCTCTGGCCATTGCCACTCAGAAACAAAGCAGCTGCAGCTACAGCACAAGGGAAGCACTGGACATGCTATGCTTAGAGGTCAGCAGAGAAGGTTGGAGAGTGGAGCTGGAGGGTCAGAGAGGGACCAACACATTTATCACGTAACACGATGATGTTGCTAGATCTATCATGCCCTTTTGCACTCTGTAAACTCTCAGTAGAATGAGAGTTCTCAGTAGAATTTACTTAGACGTTAAGTAAATCAGACTGTGAATGTGTATGTCAGTGACACAAAGACAAGTAGGGGTGCAAACAAAATAGACGCATATACCACCCATCTACCACTCCCCAGGCCAGGAGGCACTTCATGGGAGCTGGCAGAAGCTCAGCACTGGCTCCCATTTCTTAGCCAGAGCTCTGCTACTAAGCAGCATGCTTTTGGAGGCAGGTACAGTCCATAGAAAAGACCCTCATGACTTGTATCCTCACCACAAGCTAGCAAAATAAAGAAGCAATGCAATCAAAATCACTCACCTACTAGCACAGAAAGAGTTTGTTCCCCAAGTCTTTTGAGAAAAGAACCTAGCACTGTCAGTCTCAGGAGCAGATGCTAAACACCTGAGCCACGCTGACTCTAACAGCAGTTTGAACTAACAGTGGCAGAGTGTGTGCTGGCTGAAGGGCAAAGCCAGCACCGGTCAGAGCTGTGGGCTTCCAGGCCCCACTGGAGTAAGGTAGGCAGCCCCCTTTCTGTGAATCCTTCCATAGGACGCAAGTCCCAGTCAGGCAGAAACAATATTTTCTTGAATGAGGAAACCAGACTGTTCTATCAGACTGCCTTCTCACATCTAGGCCAAACTAATAATGCTGTTATCAGAAAAGCCCCATGCACGTCTCTCTTTCTCTCTCTCTCTTTTTAAATGTACAACACACATATAAAATTTACCATCTTAATCATGTTTAAGTATACAGTTCAGTGTTGTTAACTACACTGGCGCTGTTGTAAAACCCATCTCCAGTACTCTTTCTTCTTACAATACTGAAACTCTAAACCCATTAAGCAATTCCTCATTCTCATCTTGGATTAGCCTACTCTAGATGCCTCTCATCCATGTGGGATCGTACAGCGTGTGTCCTTTTGTGACTGGCTTATTTCACTTAGCATCATGTCCTAAAGGTTCACTCACATTGTAGCATGTGTCAGAATTTCATTCTTTCTTAAGGCTGGATAATATTCTATTCATGTAGAGGTCACATTTCGTTTATCCATTTATCTGCCGTGGGATACTTCCGTCGTTTCCACCTCTTGGCTATTGTGAATAATGCTATGTACGTAAGTGTACAAATATCTCTTCAAGACCCTGCTTTTGATTCTTTTTGAGCCTATACCCAGATGTGGAATTGCTACACATCTTTTGTTTTACTCACCTCCATGCCGACTGTTTTCAGAGACATAGATTAGTTGATTTTCTGAACAGGACAATGTGGGCTTCTCTGCATCCCATAAAGCAAGTTCATGTTGGGGGAAGGATCTAGGATTTGAAGTCACAACCTTGGATTTTAATCCTCTATGTTAATCATTTACCAGCTATGCAATCTTAGGCAATTTCTTTAACATCTCTGAAACCTGTGTTTTTCTCCTACTAAAGGAATAATGACAGTATTAGCTTCCTAGGGATGCCTCAACAAAGTACCAAAAACAGGGTACCTTAAAACAACAGAAATGTATTCTTTCACAGTTCTGAACACTAAAAGCTGAAAATCAAGGTACCAGCAGGATTGGTTCCTTCCTAGGAGGCCTTAGGGAGACTCTGCCCCATACCTCTCTCCTAGTTTCTGGTGATTGCCAGAAATCCCTGGTGCCCTCAGCTTGTAGCTAGACAGCGCCATTGTTTGCCATCTTCCCTTTGAGTGTCTATGTTCTCACTTGGCATGCTTTTTCTGTGTGTTTCTAAATTTCCCTCATTTTATCGGGTCAGCAATAACTGGATTAGGGGCTATCCTAATCCAGTATAACGTCATCTTAACTTGATTATATCTATGAAGACCCATTTGGAAATAAGGTCACATTCACAGCTGCTGAGGTTAGGACTTCAACATATCTTTCAGGGAGACACAATTCAACCACAACACTCCCCTCCAGGAGGTCTATGAGAATTTTAAGTCCATTTTGTAGATGCTGAGGCTTCGTACTGGAGAGGAGTCACGGACATGGCTAAACTGACATTTAGCTCGTTTGTCTTCTGAATGCAAGAACTTCCTTCTCCCTCTGCTGCCTTGTCTCACAATGTTAAATCCATTCTTGTTTTTTTTTAGTTCCACTCTAGTAGCAACCGGGTCTGCATTCACGGTGAGTTGTTAAATGTTCAATGTTGTTTTCATCCCTGGGAGGATGAAGAACGTTAAGTGTGGACTTCAGTAGATAAAGCCTGGCTTTAGAAACTTTCTAACTTTTGTGGCCTTTGGCCTCTGAAGAATACGCCGTCTGCTGCATCGCGTTGTCCTCCTTGTCCTGGAAGAAACAGTGTGCCTGGGATGATCTCGGGAAGTGACACCATCAGGGCTTCGAGGTCATTACGTCCTTTCCCGGCCCATTCAGTGGTCATCACATCCATAAATACCACACCCCAGAGAGGCTTGGGCTGCCTAGCTGATATATTGTCTTCAGATGTTCGCCCGTGTCCTCCGTAACATTCTCCAAGCTGGGGCATACAAAATAGATTTGCTGGGAGCAGGGATAGAAATGATTAACTTGCAGCACTTTAACTATATTGCTACTAAATGGCTGACGTACCCGGATGCCCTGCACTCTAGAGGAATAACCATTCTCCAACATATGAAAATCAGCATTTCTAGAAGAGATAAAATTAAGGGGTGATTATTTGGGCTTAGACAGGATTTGTTGTGTGATTCCTTTAAGGAGATGATGTAATAAAACAATAATGTATTTTTACTTCAAATTTATCTGAGCTCCTCTATTGGAATAGGTGCTACGGAATATTTATCACACAGCTTCTTTCCACAACATGCAGCTCTGGGGCCCCAAGATGGACTTTTTTTTAAAGGAGTACAGGGTCTGGGCACAGTGGCTCATGCCTGTAATCCCAGCACTTTGGGAGGCCAAGGTAGGTGGATCACTTGAGGTCAGAAGTTCGAGACCAGCCTGGCCAACATGGTGCAACCCCATCTCTACTAAAAATACAAACATTAGCCAGGTGTGGTGGCACACACCTGTAGTCCCAGCTACTCGGGAGGCTGAGGCAGGAGAATTGCTTGAACCTGGGAGGCAGAGATTGCAGTAAGCCAAGATCGCGCCACTGCCTGGGCAACAGAACCAGACTCTGTCTCAAAAGCATAAAACAAAATAAAGGAGTTCAGGCAAAGGATTCCCTGGACTCCCACCCGCCATGCAGCAGACAGCAGCCCTGCATCCAGGAACCTCCGGTTGGTGCCAACGCTGCACTCGACTGTCGAGCTGCAACCACCCGGAAGGAAGAAGTGACAAACTCAGTGACACAGACTTCTCAGAGGCTTGAACAGGGCCACCTGGTGATTTATTTACAGAGGCAGCTTTGCTGTAAGATCAACACCAGGGCAATTCAACCAGGCAGGTTGCTAAACCCTAAGGCAAAGTCTGAGTTTTAAAGTGTTGTTATTTTGTGCTCTCTGGGTCTAGTTAGTTTTAATGAGCTGTGGCTCTCTAGTAAAAGAATTGAAGAGCAATTCCTAATATGACCAAATCTTAGAAAAGGACTTGAGATGCAAATGGTTACATTCTCCTTTGTCCCTATCACCTACTCCCGGTCATATAAAGTAGCCTTGGCTTCCACATATCCCAGCAGACAGAACATCAGGTGGCTTATCTCCAGTTGTAAATGCCTGCTTAATGCTACTAATAGCATAAGTAATTTTGCTGGAAAGCCTGGGGAGGATTCCTCCATTTATTACCTAGTGAATCAATTCTAGCATTAATAGAAAAGACAGTGGCTGTAAACCACGATGCAAAATAAAGTGCTGTGTGTAAATCCTAGCAGGGTTCTCACGCCAGGATTGCGAAAGGGAAAGAGAGACCCTCCCTCGCCTCCCTTTCACCGGTTTTCCTGCTTGGAGTGTGGGAAAGGAGACTCTCAATTTCTGACAGAAGCAGCCTCTGTGTTCTGCTGGTGCCCTTGAGACTTCAAACTGCAACAGCAGAGAAGGAAGGCGAGGGAACCAGATTGCAGGCATTGTGTTGCCAGTGGCTGAAAGGTGCGGATGAGATGATGCTGATTACAAGGACTGAAGGAAAGCGGAGAGCATGGTTCTGAAAATGGCTGAGAAAGGAAGAAAGAAACGCCCTGTGAGTTCGGGAAAGTGGATATTGCATATTAGGTACCAGACATGCATTTGTCCTTCAAGGATGAGGCCCATCCTGTCTGAAGTCAGTTTCACTGCTTCTCCCAGGGGCTCTCTCATGAGGCCAGGGACAGTGGAGAATCATTTTCACTGAAGAAGCAAATCTGATCAGACAACCCACTAGCATGGGAAATGGCAAACAATAAAGACACGTGGCCAGAAAATGCATTCTCCTGCTCCCCTTTGTTGGTACTCCCTTACATCCTCAATGTCCTCTCCCTATCACACCCAAGGCAACTCATGAGGGCAGACTGCACCATTTTCCTCCTGGATAACCTCACCTTCTTGAACATTCTAGTACCCAAGCTGCCTCTTAAGCCCACTTTCACCCACACATATTTTTTTTACTAATCCATTTTACAGGTGAAGACCCACACATTTTTAACAACTCCCCACTGCCAGTCCTTAAGCCCTCTCACTCAGGGGCCTGAGGTCCAGGCCACCCTGGGCGGCCCCAGCAAGGCACCACTGTTCAAAGCTGGGGAGTGAGCACAGACGTTTGCAGCAGCTGCAGAATTCACTCACGTCTCACACAATTGTGCATATGAAAGGGTTAATTTTTCACTTGCTGTGATTGAATTGGCAGTTTCTTACCTGGAATCAAGAAACCCCAGTCATTTGCTGGAAGGAAAAAAGAGGACTTGAAGACAACCCTTTGTTTCTTTTTCAAAGCCGCTTTTCTAAAAGGGCCAGAGAGAGAAATTTGTAAAACTACAGCCTGGACCCTGACAATGAAATGCCAATTAATTTAGTTTTAAACGGGTCACCAAATATCCCCAGTGGTTTTTTTTTTTTTCCACTTTAAATACATAACATTAGGAGAAAGTGTAATACTTTAAGAAATTGCTTAGAATCTTGTCTCCCATAAGAAAACAAGTTCCATATCTTTTCTTATTCACTTGAATGTTTTCCCTGTCTCTGCTGTAAAACGTGTCAGAGATTTTCTTTAAAGTGCCTATTTTTTCTCCCCACGAGTATCCCTGTAGGTAGGAAATCTTGCTCGACAGAGCACTCACGGTTAAAGATTTCCAGATACTGGCTGGAATATTCTGAGAACCGTGAGTCAAGTGTGATAACCAGCAACAACCTGCTGGGCCCTTCTCCCCAGCCGCTCCAGAGAGCCCTGTGGTTTTGCCACTTGACTTGCTGATAAAGAGCAAGCTCTCTGGGCTTCTTTTGAAACTCCTCAGGCACCAGAGAAAGAGGCTGATTTCGCTTTGGTTGTCCCTGTGTTTCAGTCACTTTACTGCTCAGTTATCCACTGAGAACAAAACTAAAAGGAAAGCTCGCTTCTGTTTCATGATTGGAGCTGCATGGGGAGAGGAGTGGGCAGGACCAAGCCCCACCCCCAGAGAGGTCCACATCCTGGCCCCCAGAACCTGTGAATCTGCTACCGTGCATGGCAAAGGGGCTTCTGCAGACGGGATTCAGTGAAGGATCTTGAGATGGGGAGGTTTTTTGGATTATTCCAGTAGGCCTGATAGAACCACAAGAATCCTTATAAGTGAAAGGGGCTGGGCACGGTGGCTCATGCCTGTAATCCCAGCACTTTGGGAGGCCAAGGAGAGTGGATCACCTGAGGGCAGGAGTTCGAGACCAGCCTGACCAACATGGAGAAACCCCGTCTCTACTAAAAATACAAAATTAGCCGGGCGTGGTGGCACATGCCTGTAATCCCAGTTACTTGGGAGGCTGAGTCAGGAGAATCACTTGAACCCGGGAGGCGGAGGTTACAGTGAGCCGAGATCGCCCCATTGCACTCCAGCCTGGGCAACAAGAGCCAAACTCCATCTCAAAAAATAATAACAATAATAATAAGTGAGAGAGCGAGGAAGGAGAGAATGTGTCAGAGTGGTGAAATGTGAGAAAGACTTGACTGGCCATTGCTGGCTTCGAGGATGGAAGGCAGCCATGAACCAAGAATGCGGGTCACTTCTAGAAGCTGGAAAAGGTAAGGAAATGAATTCTCCCCAAGAGCTTACATAATCAGCCTTGCAGATGTCTTCATGTTAGCCCAGTGAGACACATTTTGGACTTCTGACCCCCAGAACTTTAAGATAATACATGGGTGCTGTTTTAAGCCAAGTTTGCGGTAATTTGTTACAGCAGCAACAAGAAACTAAGAGGAAGGAAACTGAAAAACAGTACTGTCTATTATAGAAATCAATGAACTCCAGATCCCAAAGTAGCCATTTGCATTTGGGTAGCTCACATATCTCATTTGATCCTACAACAACTACACTCGAATGTAAACCATTTTACCAGAAAGTAAATTTCTTGAGGGCAGTGTCTTCGTTTTGTTCACAGCTATATCCTCAGCACCTAGAAGAATGTCTGGCACATCATAATTGTTCAGTTGCGTGCATTAGTCAGTACACAACACTCTGACCCAGTCGGGTAGATACAATACAATCCACAGGCACAGTAACCTTTGTTAGGAATGACTAACATGTTTATTTATCTCTATTTTCCCCATCCTATTCCAAACCACCATCCTTCTGGCCACACCACTGTCTAGCCACAGCCACCTCTGGTCTTCTCCAGTAATTCCTCCATGTTTTAGTCTGAGTAGCCTTTTAAAAACACATATTGGATCATGTCTCCCCATTACTCCCACCACAGGTCCTGGGACACAGAACGAAATCTTTGCAAAGACCCGATGGCTGCATGCTCTTGCCCATGCCTTTCTGCCCAACTTCATCTCGCATCACTCTTCCCATACCTGTTATGAATCCAACCAGAAGCTCAATGTGCCAAGACCCTCTTACCTCAGGGCCTATGCACATGCTATTCCTCTGTCTTGGATGCATTTCCTTCCCCACCTGCTCCCACCATTTCTCACAGGTTCTTGTTCATCCTTCACTTTTCTTAACAGGAGTCACTTCCTCAGGAAAACCTTCTGCAGTCCACACCACCAGATTCGCTGATACCTCCCCCAACCCTCATGCGCTCATAACATTCTATATATTTCCTTCATAGTATGTATCACTGACTTCTCAATACCTAGCACAAAACTTGGAAGAAAGCAATGCACACCTTACGGCATAAAAGACCTTACTGAAAGTTAAGTGATTTCCCTAAATTCATATAGCCTGTCTAAGGGCTGGAGCTCGGGATAGAACACGGCTGTTCTGACTTCCACATCTGTCTGCTATTCCACCTGGCCTTGCTAAGAATTTCTGTTGGGGTATCTGCAAAACAGAAGAGGAACCACTACAAAGGCTGGAGCAGTGACTGCCGTAGAGCTGAACTACAGAATAGTAATAGACTCAAACAAGCCAGCCTGGCACATGGACATCGGAGACAGGGCCTTGGCTCTGAGGACAGGGTTTCTTGGTCCAGGAGGAGGAGAAACAGGACTGCCAACAGCAATAAACCCCATAGAGCCTGACAAACCCCTGACAGATGACTCAGGAAATGGCTGGTGCTCACTCACTGGACTTTGCTATCACATTTGTGCATAAGAATGAGAAGATTATCAAAAATGAGTTAGCAAATTCTGAGTCCCATAGTAGGTGCCTACTATGGACTGAATTGTGTCCTCTGAAAATTCTTATATTGAAGCTCTAACCCCCAATGTGACTGTATTTGGAAATAAGACCTTTAGGAAGGTAATTAAGATTAAATGAGGTCCAGTTGTGACTGTATTTGTAGCTAGGGCTTTTAGGAGATAATTAAGTTTGAATGAGGTCATATGGATGGGGTCCTAATCTGATAGGATTGGTTTTACAACAAAAGGGAGAAAGAGCTCTTCCTCTCTCTTATCTCTCTTCTCTCTCTCTTTGTCTCTCTCTGGCGCACACACACACACACACACACACACACACAGGAAAGGCCATGTGAGGTCACAGTGAGAAGGCAGATCTCTGCAAGCGAAGACGAGAGCCCTCACCAGAACCAGACTATGCTGACACCCTGATCCCAGACTTTCAGCCTCCAGAACTGTGAGAAAATAAATGTCTACTTTAAACAGTCTGTCACCTAGTCTATAGTGTTTTGTGATGACAGCTGAACAGACCGGGACAGTGCCCAGATGTTTGTAGCATTAATATAAATTGTACAATTGTTCTGGATAAGAAGATTGCAGCAAAATTAATTTCTGCTAAAGGGGTTATAGTAGCTATCTGCGATTTTGCCAGTCCAGCATCAATGCCCCCATTTTTTTAGTAACAGCACCTTGGCTTTCCTTTGGACAATCCCAGACTTCTCCCAGCACCATGTCAACCCTATCACTGTAGCAGTCTTAGTGGAACTGTCAATTATGCCATATTTTCTCTTGCCAAGAAATGGGCATATGGCCCAAACCAGGCCAGACTGTAGCAGGAATTTGAAAGTTGAGCACAGTGACACAAGAATTGAAAAAATACTGAAGCTAGTTTATTTTCATGATAGTATCTAGGAACAAATGCTGCCCGACAAGTCCCACTATCTAGATTCCTGGAGCTACCATAATTCCTACCCCTTTCCAAAGCCTGGTTGGTCAGTTGCTTCTTCACTTTGATGAAACAGTCCATATCCTTCCAAAAAAAACTTTTCTAGTTTGAATTTGGATTTGGTTGCTTGCACCCAAAGAACTCTCAGTGACACATGGGTCTATCAAATCTGTGCTGCCAATTTTTTTAATGCCAATAAATTATCTCGATATCATTATGCAACTAAAACACATATACATATTGAAAGTTATCTATAACTGGGCAAGAATTTTACTTTTAGAAAGTTTAGTGATTAGTATACACATTAGAAATGTGCTATATTTTTGGAAATATTCTTTCTGCTTTTTTTTTTCAGCAGGAAAACCCTAATATTTAGGGCCATCTGGGTAACAACAGAGTTGATAAGATTTCTATTCTGAAACATTTGAACATTTAGGAGAATAAAGAGAGTAATATATATTTTAACATTTTAATACTAAAATGTTACAGACCTAAAAAATAGTAGAATTCACCTGGTGAATCAATTTCAACCAAATTCTAATCTTCTTTTGCATGAATATGGATTTCAGCTTATTATTCTAGGTTAGCTCTTCTCTGAGGGAACTCTGAGAGCAAATTACCAAGACTTTTCTAGTAACATCTGTGAACTGTGGAAACTCAACTCTCTTTTCCAGGCTCAGTCCATCTATGCTTTTCTATTCTGATAGGGAGGAATGGAAGATGGGGAGATGCTTGATGTGTTGTGATGAATATTTAAGAGCGTTCATTCACTCACTGAAATAGCTCTTCCATTTTAAATTATGTCTTTTTTAAGGAATACTTTAATTTTTTTATTGTGAAGCATATCATTTTTACAAAAAGATTGTCTAAAATGTAGCTGCAGTTTAAAGAATAATAATAAGCTCTCATGGTCTCTGAGGAAAAGCATTACCAGTACTTAAGAGCCTTTTTTATGCTCCTCTCCAATTACTTCCTGATCCCTCTCCCACAGGTGTGACTACCATTCTGTATTGGGTATTGACCATTCTCTTTTCTGTATAGTTATGTGTCACATATATGGCTCTCTAAAAAAATATATTGTGCATATTCCTTTGCAACTTGAGTCTTTTGTTTAATATTGTTTCCTAGATTACCTAAGGTTGATACATGTACCTGTAGTTCACTCGTTTTGCATGACTCGGTAGTATTTCACTTTATAAGTATACCATAATTAGTTTGTCCATGTATGGATTATTTATTACTTTTTGTTCTTAAGAGTAAGGCTTCGGCAAACATGTTTTCTAGTGCATATGTACAAAAGTATTTTTAAGGAACATACTAGGAGGGAATTGCTGGATCAAAAGTTAGGCACAGGTTCAACTCTCCAATATGCAAAATGCAATATTGCAAAAATTTCTGGACATGGTTATACGAGTTTATATTCCCACAAGCAGGGGATAGTGTTTCCATTGCTCCACACCCTTGGATTGAGGAGCGCCAGGGGATAGTGTTTCCATTGCTCCACACCCTTGGATTGAGGAGCACCAACATGATTTAATGCCCCTGGAGCCTCTCTCTCTCCCCAGAAAGAAAAGACATCAAGAGGATGGAGGACTCACATTCTGTTAACTCTTCTGCCCGTGAGTTTTTCCCATGTGATCTCAGTGAGTATAACTGTGTCCTTCTATGATAAGGAGTGATATACTTTTTCTTTTTTTTTTGAGACAGGGTCTCATTCTGTCACCTAGGCTAAAGTGCAGTAGCACGATCATGGCTCACTGCAGCCTCGACCTCCTGGACTCAAGTGATCCTCCTGCTTCAGCCTCCTGAGTAGCTGGGACTACATGTGTACACCACCATGTCCAGCTAATTTACTTTCATTTTTTTGGAGAGGCAGGGTCTCCCTACATTGCTCAGGCTGGTCTCAAACTTGTGGACTCAAGCAATCCTCCCATCTTGGCCCCCCCAATGGACTTTCAAATTTGTGTCAGTCTATTAGATGTGCAATAATATCTTTGGGGGCAAAAGATAACTGAAAACTGATACCGCGCAGTTTAGTTTCAGTTTGCATTTCCCTGATAACCAATGAGGTTGACATTTTCCTAAGATTATAGACTATTTGTATTCCCCCTTTTTAAGAGTTCCTGTGTTTTCCCCATTTTTGTATTAGTTTGTCTTTTCTATATTTATTCTTCAATGTTTTATATTCTAGATACTAATCTTTTGTCAATAGTATGAGTGGCAAATACCTTCTCCCAATTTTTAGTTTATCTTTTTTATTCTCATTATTATGTATTTTGATGACCTGATTTTTAGTCTTAACGTAACTGAGTGTATTAATCTTTTCCTGCATATTTTGCACTTTTGTGTCTTCTTCAAGAAACGCTTACTGGCTGTGCACAAGGGCTCACACCGGTAATCCCAACACTTTGGGAGGCCAAACCAGGAAGATCACTTGAGCCCAGGAGTTTGAGACAAGCCTGGACAACATAATGAGACCTTGTCTCTACCAAAAAAGAAAAAAATTTATTTTAATGAGCCAGGTGTGGTGGTATGCACCTGTGTGCTTGTAAGAGACTCTGCGATGTGACTCAGAGGACCCCCTTCTGAGGCGAAGTAATTCTCCCAGCAGCTAAGAGTGCTGCTGGCGGACAGCCCTCAACTGTCAGCCTTCTTCAGCTGAACAAAGTCACTTTTCCCACATCACACCCATTTCTTGGGGCAGCCTACCTCAGGTAGCTGGTTAACGTGAGGTACAAAGGCCCAACTTACTCACCCCAAGTCAGGCCAACTCCAAAGAGCCGATCTATTTTCAGAGCTCTCTGTAGGGTAGGCTGAGGCTTTCCCTAGGCTCTACGGCAGCCCCCTGCTTCTCTTACTTCTGCCCAGTCCTACTTCCTTCCTTTCCCTTCCATAGGTGCTAACAACAAGAGCACTCCCTAATAATCCTCCTGCATGTTAATCTCCATCTCGGAGTCTTCCTAGGGATCCTAAGCTGTGACAATTACTTTTATCAATCCTTAATTGAGATAATTTATGATAAACTAGTAAAACAATTCAGAATACATTAAACTCAGGCCAAAAAAAAAAAAAAAAAAAAAAGCCTATATAGGAACTGAGCTGTAAAATGCAGTTGGCAACAACCAATTAGTGAACTTATGTGCCAAACACTTTGCCAAGCTTTCTCTTCTGAACACATGCTTCCTCCTAAGACTTTGCTAATTCTCAGACCTCTGATGAGTTTATCTCATTGATCCCACAAAACATCCACAATTGAGTATAAACAAGTAGAATCAAATAAGATTTACTACAGCCCAGTTCTTCAACTCAGTGAGAAGTCTCAAACCAGTAGTATTTATGAACAAATCCTATCTGATTTCGCTCTTAGCCTGATTTCACTTTGTCCCCTGGTATTTCAACTCTCAGAGTTGATTAAAATGATGGGGCCTCATATGAACATCTGGATCCCAGTCAACCCATCTTCTAAGCTCCTCACTATCAAGGGAAAAGTTAATTGAAATCTAATATTCCTGAAAGGTGCAGCTGAAAGCCAAGGTAATAAGTAGATTGCACCTCAAGTGCCAACTTCCAACAATTTGCAGCAACAACTTGGGTCACTGTATTGAAGATTAGAGAGCTACATCCCCATTCAAAAGAAAAGAGAGCTGTAGTCCGTTAGAAATGTGTCTCAGAGGTAGACTAGGCAGGGCAGAAGTAAGGGGTGGCTAATGTGTGGGAAAATTGAGTATGTTTTTTAAAAAAATTTGCAAATGAATGAAAAGTTGCCTTTACAATTGTAATTACCTTTCTCTTCAAAAATGTGGATTTGGAGTGCATGAATTATAGAGACTGGGATCCAGGCAGCTGTTGTAGCACCAGATGACAATTTTAATGATCTCCTGTGGCTGGAGCTGTATCAGAACCTCAAACAAGAGCTCTTGTCCTCTAGCCAAGCCAGCTACTAGGATTTACCAGGGTTTGCTGCCAACCAGCTTACTGCAAATTACATTGCATTTGCAACCACAGGCCGATAGAAGAAAAACTCTTAGCAGAAAGGGGCAGATAAGAGACTAAAACTGATTCTGCAGTTATTAGAGGATGGCTAACAGTGTAAATTGATTCTTTATTATAAGAGAAATGATATATATTCTGACACTCAATAGCATTAAAACCTACACAGAATTTGGAATTTTTATTTCATAACAGAAATAAACAAAGGAATGTTTTATGGGGAGTAAAGTTTTTAAAATTTTATTCTTAAAATGAGGCATGATTATGCAAGAAAGGAAATATAACCAAGTTAGCTAGGATTGGAATTTTATTCATTTACAAGCTTTACTTGGAAGATTTGAGTATTAAAAACTGTACTGTTCTCTCTCATATAACCTCTCTTCCAAATGTTAGTTTGAGAATAAATTTAAAAATAGCTTTATCCCTATAACTCTCCTTACCACATCTTCCAATACTCCACTGTCTTCCTGTATTAAAATGTATCTATAGCATAAAACACAATACAGGATTTTATTTTATGATATAGTAGGTTAGGTTATAAAAGTGCATAAGACTGGGCACAGTGGCTCATGCCTGTAATCCCACTACTTTCGGGGGTGGGTCGGGGGATGGCTTGAGTCCAGAAATTTGAGATTAGCCTGGGCAATAACCCAGTATCCACAAAAAAAAATTTAAATTAGCCTAGCATAGTGGCACATACCTGTGTGCCCAGCTAGTCAGGAGGCTGAGTTAGGAGGATCACTTGAGCCCAGGAGGTTGAAGCTGCAGTGAGCCATTATCACACCACTGCAGTCCAGCCTGGGCAACAGAGCAAGACCCTCTCCAAAAAATAAATAAATAAAAGTGTATGAATGCCCTCCATACATGGCAAAAAAAACCTTTGAAACAAAAGAATAAGGAAGAAGTCTAAGATTGCCACCAGTCTACCCAGATGCCTCAGGCAGAAGTTTAAAGAGAGGAATCTTGTTTCCACACTTATTCCAAACTTATCACTGAGCCTTGTAATATTTTTGAATTATTGTTTTATTTAATTAATTCAGAACAATATTTTAGGACAAATGCTTCAAGTCTGACTAGCTGAGAATCTTTATGTCTTCAGATGGAGGAAGTAAAGGGCCATTCCCTTCCACCTTTGACTTAGGAAATTCACTGGCATCAAGAAATACAATTCTGACTGGGCATGGTGGCTCACCCCTATAATCCCAACACTTTGGGAGGCAGAGGAGGATGGATCACCTGAGGTCAGGAGTCCAAGAACAGCCTGCCCAATATGGCGAAACCCCATCTCTACTAAAAATACAAAAATTAGCCGAGCGAGGTGTCAGGCACCTGTAATTCCAGCTACTCAGGAGGATAAGGCAGAGACAATTGTTGAACCCAGGAGGCGGAGGTTGCAGTAAGCCAAGATCACACCATTGCACTCTAGCCTGGGTGCAGAGCAAGACTCCATCTCAGAAAAAAAAAAGGAAAAGAAATACAATTCTGAGCAGGACACTATGTCAATAACCCAATTCGAGTGGACCTTGGGAAAGGCAGAGCATTGTTCTGAATTTTTATTTGATATTCAAACCAGAGTTTCAGAGACCTGTTACCAAGACTGGCTCTTATCATGTGATTTCTGGTGATTTGACATTTGTTTAAACAAATTACTTTGTAAATTTCCACAGTGCAGCAGGGTCCATCAGGGTAGGCAGTTCTGTGTTTCTTAAACTAGATTGCTAATTTTTTCATATCACTTGGGCTACCTAACATACTCCCCTATAAATCAATGAGTATCTTCATTTTATACTAAACTGCTTTTTATGAAGTAGAATTTATTAAATTCTCCCCCGTGACAATCTCTATGGCCTGTCTTCTCCCTGTAACTCCAACTTGTGTCTGTTAGCCAGTGTGCCAGATGTATTTGATACTATGGAAACATCTGTGTCTCGTGGCAATTGAATCTAGGGCATTTATTGCTATTCCCCGAGTCTGGATAAGATCTACAAGAATCTGTCAGTCTTTCACTAAATGCTTATTTCAGAAACAATATACTGTTTTCTGATTTGGGGGCTCCCTAAAATCTCATTTCTGGAGCCGGAAGTCTTCCTCAAATGGTGGTTTTCAGATTTTCCTCTGGCTCTAAGTAAATTATGTGGATTATGTTTAACAGTTGAAGTTATTTAATTGGTAAAATATATGACTCATATTCCAAATATTGACATGGAAAAATATATGACTCATACTCCAAATATGGACAATCTCCAAGTATTTCACCTCTTTTAAAAACATATGTTTAAATCCTTGCGAGTCTCTGTTTTTACATCTTGCTGTGGATGCTAGGAACTTGCAGTGTGTCCCTGCCCCTGGTGTGCTTACAGTTTATATAATTAAGTAGATTTTTGCAAAAGGCAGGCATTCCACCAACCCTTTCAATAGGGATTCCTGGGTAATATCCCCAAAGCTTCTGATCTTGTGGATGTGGGGCAGGGGCTGGAAATCTACATATTTTAAAACTCCCCTTCTGTTCAATGTTGCTGTGAACCTAAAATTGTTCTAAAAAATAGTATTTTATGCAAGTAAGTTAAAAGAAAACAACAATAACAACAACCCCACCCCCCCCACACACACACACACACAAAACACAAAAATGAAACCAAAAAACACTCCCCTAGTCAGCTATCTCAAAGTCAGTTCACTTTGAGAACCCCTAGGAATTTCTCTAATTACAACATTAAGAATGTTAAGGCCGGGTGCGGAGGCTCACGCCTGTGTTCCCAGCACTTTGAGAGGCGGAGGCGGGCAGATCACGAGGTCAGGAGATCAAGACCATCCTGGCTAAAACAGTGAAACCCTGTATCTACTAAAAATATAAAATAATAGCCGGGCGTGGTGGCGGGGGCCTGTAGTCCTAGCTACTCGGGAGGCTGAGGCAGGAGAATGGCGTGAACCCAGGACGCGGAGCTTGCGGTGAGCCGAGATCGCACCACTGCACTCCAGCCTGAGCGACAGAGCGAGACTCCTTCTCAAAAACAAACACAAAAAAAAGTTAAAGGCTTGTTAGCGCCAATGCCTAATCCCTCTGGTTCCCTCTAGTGGACTAAAATAAAATGCACTTTCTACAATTTAAGCAATTATGAGTGCGAAACCAGATTGAAACACACGTAAAGACTAATTATGAGACACTTTCAGAAAAAGGCAACATGCATCTCAGTGAAATGCATCTGGGCCCTAAAAGATTATGAAAGCCCCACCATATCTGCTTCATGGCTGGTTTTGCTGGAAGGCGCCCAGGTTAGCTCTCAGTATGTCAACCACAGGCAGAGCTTTCTCTATGCAGTCCTCTGCAGATCACATTTAGGTGTCTCTGCCCAGCCACAGATCCTCAGGAGGTCCTGAGAACACGTGCTCAAAGTGGTTGGGTTACAGCTTGGTTTTCTTACATTTTAGGGAGACAGAAGTTACAGGCGAAGACGTAAATCAATACATGTAAGGTACACATTGGTTTGACCTGGAAAGGTGTGACATCTGGGGGAGAGGGACTTCCAGGTTATAGGTAGATTCAAAGACTTCCTGATTGGCAATTGGTTGAAAGAGTTGAGCTTTGCCTGAAGAGTTTAAAGTCAGCATAAAGAAATGGTTGAGTTAAGATAAGGGAGATTGTGAAGCTAAGGTTCTTATAGATGAAGCCTCCAGGGAGCAGGCTTCAGAGAGAATAGACAGTGTTTTTTACTGGACCTTAAAAGGTGTCAGGCTCTCCAGAAAAGAACTAGTAAGGGAAGGGGAGCCTTTAAATCCTTGCGAGCCTCTGTTTTTACATCTTGCTGTGGATGCTAGGAACTTGCAGTGTGTCCCTGCCCCTGCTGGGCTTAAAGTTTATATAATTAAGTAGATTTTTGCCAACGACAGGCATTCCACCAACCCTTTCCATAGAGATTTGCATTCTCTACAGAATGCAAAGTCCAGGCCCCCTCTCCCATCCACAAGAGACAGCTTTGCAGGACCATTTCAAAATATGTCAAAGAATATATTTGAGGGTAAAATACCTTGATTTCGTTCTGGGCCTGCTATCTGCCATGTGATGCTATACCAGAGTCAGTATTTTTATTGTAAATAAAAATTGGTATTTTATTGTAACTGGGGACCTCAGTTTTAAAATATTTTAATCACACATTTTCTTTTCTTCCTTTCCTCCCCACTCACCCTTTTATTCCTTCCCTCTCTAGACATTCCCCTCCAAGTAATTCACGTTTATCTAATTATGTTCTTGCTTAAGAAATTTCAGAAGCTAATCTTGAAACAAACAAGGCATAGAGCCCCTGCTGAATCCTCCTGCTTAGGAGGAGTCTCAATTAGTCCACCACCATCTGGCCCAAGACAAGATAATGCCAACCATACTTCCAGATAGGCAATTACCCAAGATAGCCATCAGAACAAACACACAGACCCTTCACCCTGCACTAGTCCCGCACGTCTTCCATACCAAGTTTCCCTTTAAAAACCCTATGATAAAATTTTAAAATTTAAGATGGTCTTTGTGACTAGTTCACCATCTTCTCAGTTTTGCCAGCTTTCCAAAGAAGCCTGCTTTTCTTCCCACCAATTCTTGTCTCTCATGTCTGGTTTTGCAGGGGTGAGCAGCTGAAGCTGGGTTTGCTTACATTGCTGCTACAAAGATCTTTTTGTCAGTCTTAAGATCTCTGTTTTAATGCTAATGCTAGTCAGTTGTGTCTAAACTCCAAAGGGAGGAGGTTATAAGGAGGCATGTCTGGCTACTCTACCTCCACCTTCCAGTCATGGCCTGAACTAGTGTTTCAGGTTTCTTTGGGATCTCCTGGGCCAAGCAGGGGGTCCATTTAGTTGGTTGAGGGGCTTAGTATTTTATTTTTGATTTACAACTCTAACATTCCCAGTGCCTAAGACAGTGTTTGACACAAAGTAGATGGTCAATGAATGTGTGTTGAATGAATGAATGAATGAATGAATGAATGAGGGAATGACCTGAGGAACAACTGCACACCGCACATACTCATGCCTCCCTTCTCAACCTTTCTCTCCCTACTCCCAACACTGTTATGACATCTTAGGAAGGAAGGAGAAATGCTCGCTTTGAAAAAGTTCCCCAGCTGACTTCGGGGTAGCTGCTTCCCTCCTGCTTTCCTGCCTGGTAGGGAATTCCTGATCCATTCAATCCTCTCGGCTCCAAACCCAGAGAAGTTAAATCATTTGACCAATATCACATAATTACGTAATGGCAGGGGCTTATTTCCCAAGTCTTGGGCAAAGTATCTTTCTATGAGGTTTACCAGCATTGACAGATACTCAGGATATGTCCTCTCACAATCTGCGTGTGTTTAGATGTTTTTTCTAAACAGTAGAAAACAGTCCTAGCTACTTGTTTCCCTTGTCAGTCCCTAGGCCCTGCCCTTCCACTGTGGTAGGTAGAATTCTAAGGTGTCCTCCAAGATACCTCACCACCACTAGTGTGCACACACCTTTTCTCAGTTTTTCAGTCGAACACTAACCTAGGTGCTACTGTGAAGGGATTTGCAGGTGAAATTTGAGGCCCAAATCAGTTGACCTTAAGATAAGGATGGTAGGGACAGGGGGCAGAGAAATTCTAGGCACAAAAGGGTGGGGTTCCTGGCAAGGGACCCACCCTCAAGCCTGGAACCACAGCCCAAAGTGAGAACATGCATTCCCGTTTTCCCACTTGAATGCTGCCTTTTCCAAAACCACCCATGGCCTGCCCCACCCACCATCCTGCACTCATAAAAATCCCTGACCCAGCCGGCAGAGAAAAGGAAACAGCTGAACATTGAGAGGAGAAGAAATAGCTGCACATTGGGGAAAAGCAGCTTGACTGCAGAGGGATGGCTTAATGGTCGGACTTCAGAGAAGAGTCCGTCCAGAGACAGCCAGATTTCAGGGGAAGAGTATTTTTCCACTCCATCCCCTTTCCACCTCCCCTCCCTGCTGAGAGCCACTTCCATTGGCAATAAAATCCCCCACATGTACTATCCTTAAATTCATTTGTGAGACCTGATTTTTCCTGGATGCCAGACAAGAGCTCGGGGTACAGAAAGCTATCACACTGACCCTCTGCCCTCACAAAAAGGCAGAGGCTTCAGTGAGCTGTTAAACACATAAGCCGTCCACAGACAGCAAAACTAAAAGAGCACTGACTGTAACACTCCTTCTGGGGCTTCGGGAGTCACAGGTACTCCCCCTCTAGATGCTACCATAGGGCCTGCACAGAGTTTTGCTCTTGCCGGTGCCCGGAAGCACTCGCCCTGGCTCCTGCACCCACTCAGCTGCACTCCCCGTCCCACCAGGGCTGGAGTGCAGTGGATCCAAGCAAGTGAAGCCAGCCAAAGCAGCTGGCTAGCTCCAGTGCCCACAGTCCAGTTCCCACCCGCTACAAAGAGGTCAGGGAAAATGTCCTGTTTCAGGGAGCTCATCTTTGGTGGGCCTGACCTAATCAGATTAGTCCTTAAAGTGACTGGGCTCTTCCTGGAAAGAGAAATTTGAAGCATGAGGGAGATTTGATGCAAAGGAGATTCTCCGTTGCTGACTTTTGATGATGGAGGTGCCACATGGTAGGGAACAGTGGGCAGCCCATAGAAGCTGAGAGCAACTCTGCGAGCAAGAAGGTGGCAATCACAGTCCTACAACCACAGGAAACAAGATCCTGCCAACAACCTGAATAACTTTGGATGACCCAAAGCCTCAGATTAGAATCACAGCCCTGGATGACACCTTAATTTTACTCTTGTGAGACCCTGAACAAGGAACCTAGCTGTGTCATGTCTGGACTTCTAACCTGTAGAACTGTGTGCTAATAAGCTGTTGTTTTAAGCCATTAAATTTATGGTAATTAGTTATGCAGTAATAGAAAATGAATAGACCGTCTACACTGAAACTACAACAGATCAGATTCAGGGAAATTTTATAACTCTGAGTGGCTACAGTTCTACTGGGCAGTCCTCCACTTACTGGCTTGCTAGTTGCTTCCAACAACTTCCCTGGGCACATATGATGAGCAAGACTCTGGAAAGTCCTCACAGAAAGTTGACCTATTGATCCACTGTATAATTAGATCAACTATTCTGGGAATGTAAAAGTAGCCTGCCAATTGTGGCTGCAAAGTTTAGATATATATATGCCAGAAAACTCATGCTATCCAATAATGGTAGGCAAATTGGTGTATCCATCTAGGTTTATAACCAGCTCTTCGGTGAATGTAAAGAAACGAGCTTTAAAACGAAGAAATAATACCCAGTACTTTGGGAAGCCGAGGTGGCCAGATCACGAGGTCAGGAGTTTGAGACCAGCCTGGCCAACATAGTGAAACCTCATCTCTACTAAAATACAAAATTAGCCAGGCATGGTGGCAGGCACCTGTAGTCCCACCTACTCGGGAGGCTGAGGCAAGAGCATCACTTGAAGCTGGGAGGCAGAGGTTGCAGTGAGCAGAGACCACGCCATTGCACTCCAGCCTGGGCAACAGAGCGTGACTCCATCTCAAAAAGAAAAAAAAAAAGAAATATTATTTTGTTATTGGACTTGCTGAAAGAGATCCAGACAGTAATTATTAACCATATATATGTTGATTGATTAATAAAGCTGTTTGAAGTCATAGACCAGACTTATATACAAATTTTCTGAAAGCTTATTCTAAAAAACTATTAATAGATGCAACTGCCTGGATATGAATTAAAATGTCTGAATATCAAGCCACAACAATGTTTATAAAGAATGATTTGTAAATAACACCTTTCAAGGCACTTTCAAAGCGTTAGTAAAAAATAGCTTAATTACAACAAATAATACAATATAATAACAGGGGTTCTAGGAGACTGTGGATCCCTGGGATTTTTATGCAAAATCAAGTAAGCACATATGCATTTTCCTGTGGCAAAATGTTTATCTCTCTCATCAGCTACATAACCTCATGAAAGCTAAAAACAAATGTTGTATTATAACGTTTCTGAGATTGTATCTACTTGGAATATACAGATTAATAATTGTTACCAAAAGTACTTTAAAGATATAAAATAAAATAAACCATTAGGGGCATGGTTTATTTGATCTTCTAATTGGGCTGTTTGTTCATGACTTAATGTCTTTTCATGTTTTATTAGATTTGCCAGATTGAAAAAAAGACCTCTACTACCAGGTTGTAACTTCCTTTTTATACCCATTATCATTTAGATGAACCCTTTGTAAGCAATGATTTCAGCCTCACTCATTTTAACAGCATATAATGGTCTTTTTAATAGAGTATGAGAAGGCTTTTACACCCCCAGGTAAAATTTTATAAATAAATGCAGATTTTTAAAATTATAATTATAATTACTGGCAGAAAGTTAAAGCCAATGGGATAGTTATAATCATTATTGCCTTGATTTAAACATTTAAGATATACCTTATAAGTTTCAACATAACTCTACAATTTACATAAAGCATTGCCAGTCAATAAAAGTTGTTGAACTTACAAGAAGAATGTTGATAGTGTAAAGCTATTTACATAGTTGACATATATAAGAAGTTTTCAAGGCTAAGAACTAGAGTAAGAGCAACCCTGCCAGAATTTAAGTTGTTCCAGGCCAGATAATTAAACCAAATGAAACAAAAGATAAACATCCTTTGAACTAAAATATTTCTTTAGCTGTCATCTGTAACTGCATAAACACTGATTGGCTAAGACTATGAGTAACTGAGAATATTTTAAATTTGAAAAAAGAATAAAATGAGAATTTTCACAGTGGATATTATAACCAGCAACACAGGGTTCCACAAATAGCAATAGTCACTACCTTTTGGGAGTGTGCAAAGTTGTATCTTGGAGTGTGCTTTGCAAATGTTTGTGTCTGAGGATGTATCTAAACTTGCATTTTACAACTGTAATGTAATGGCACTATCAGCAAATGGCTAACTTCTAATTTAAAATAGAGTAGAGAAGAAACAAATGTTTCTGAATATATTTCTCTACAGTATATAACTCTCCATATTTATTTCCTAAGATGTGACCCAAACACCTGCATATACTGTAAACAGCATATAAACAGCAATCAACTTGTCCACGTAAACAACGGTAAACTAAAAATAAAACTCCAAGCCTCCAACGGACTGAATGGATCATCTCTTTGCCAAGGGGACCCTGAGTAACAATGAAAACAGAGTTCTCGGCCCTGATGGGAGCCGGGGTCAGACTCTCTTTCTTGCCAACCATGATTGGGCTTTCTTCCCTCAGGGCCTAACAGAACTCAGCCCTTTCAAAAGTTAAAGCCAATGGAATAGTTATAATCATTATTGCCTTGATTTAAGCATTTAAATCATGTTTAAAGTCATGTTACCACTGACATGAACCAACCACCCGACACTGCCCCTACTGTTTTTGTTTTTGGTTTGTTTGTTTTTTGGTTTTTGGTTTTTTGGAGTTGGAGTCTCACTCTGTTGTCCAGGCTAGAATGCAGTAACGCGATCTCGGCTCACTGCAAACTCTGCCTCCCAGTTTCAAGTGATTCTCCTGCCTCAGCCTCCTTAGTAGCTGGGATTACAGGCCTACACCACCAGGCCCGGCTAATTTTTACATTTTTAGTAGAGATGGGTTTTCACCATGTTGGCCAGGCTGGTCTTAAGTTTCTGACCTCAAGTGATCTGCCCGCCTCCATCTTCCAAAGTGCTGGGATTACCGGTGTGAGCCACCGCCCAGCCTGCCCTTACTGTTTTGCCTGAGACCACAGACCATGGAGTGGTTCTGGCCAGTCCCTGGAGAATGCACAGTGAGGGTTTTCATGTCCTCTGCTTCAATTTTTGACATCAAAGGACTGAAAACTCCACCCTCAGATCACTGCCTTTTTTTTTTTTTTTTTTTTTCAGACACGGTCTTGCTCCATTGCCCAGGCTGGAGTACAGTGGCATGATCTCGGCTCACTGCAACCTCCAACTCCCAGGTTCAAGCAGTCCTCCCGCCTCAGCCTCCCAAGTAGCTGGGACGATAGATGCGCGCCACCACGCCCAGCTAATTTTTGTATTTTTTGTAGAGCCAGGGTTTCGTCATGTTGCCCAGGTCGGTGTTGAACTCCTGAACTCAAGCAATCCGCCCCCTTCAGCCTTCCAAAGTGCTAGGATTACAGACAGGAGCCACCGCGCCCTGCCTAATGCCATTTTTTGAACATGGAGAAGAAGCGGGAAGCTCAGTTGTGCATGTATATGTTTCTCCTTTCATAAATATTCATGACTCCTTTTATAGCTTATTGAGTATGTATCTTTGGCCACTCTACTTGGCATACATTCCTGTTCCCTTTGTCCTCCTCTGAAGTATCTGTTTCTGGTTTCTGGCCACAGACTATGCTTCCCAGACTGTCAGAAAGGGCACCTTGCTGGCTACAAACCTTTCTAAGAAATAAAGTCTCCTCTTCTACTCTTCTAAATTTATAAATTGTATTTTTTTAAGTTAACACAGCAGAGGCATAAAAAAGGAGCTTGCTCTTGTTAGACCAACAATATCTGAATTCCTCTAGAAGCCCTATTAATCCAAGACATTCCCTTCAGAGGTCTTTTCCCACTTGTCCCTGACCACTAAGGCAGGAGGTCCAGAATAGAGAGGGCTGTCTCTCTAGTGCTTCTAGAAAGGCCTACATCCCCACAGAGAAAGAGTAGTAGCACTCCTAAGAGATGGATTAATTAATTCACTCTGATAGAAAAGAGTTGCACTAAAAAGTTCCAAGCTCATCGTGGTGGCTCCTGCCTGCAATCCCAGCACTTTGGGAGGCCGAGGTGGGAGCACTGCTTGAGGCCAGGAGTTCGAGACCACCCTGGCCAACAACTGCATCTCTATAAAAATAAATAAGAAACAAACAAGTAGATAAATAAAATAAAAAGTTACTAAGAGTCTACATAGAAAGGATGATAAATAGGGCCAAATTATGTTAAGTACTGCGTCACTTATCTTGGCAAAGCAGAATTCAATACGGTTCTGTTTAACTGACAGTTCAGATCTTCATGCCTGTTTGAGAAATCACTTTGCCTTATTCTCAAACCACTTAGCCTTCTAAACTATTTAGCATGAAGCTGGATATAAGTGATATAGCTGATGGGTTAATTTACACTTAAATACCAAATAATCACTCAACTGATAGCAAATATCTTAGATGTCCTCATTAGAATGTCAGTGCTGCTAAAATACTTATAAATAAGTAAAGTTGCCACTTAAAATTTGCTGACATCATTAAGTTTTGTTAATTTCTGGATTATGCAATTTCAGGGACTATTTAAAACTAATGGAAATGGCACTGAAACTAAAACTCTCAATCTGCTTGTGGATCTGATTTTCCTTTAAAAAGAATAAAAAAAGGCCAGGCATGGTGTCTCACGCCTATAATCCCAGCACTTTGTGAGGCCCAGGTGGACCGACTGCTTGAGCTCAAGAGTTTGAGAACAGCCTAGGCAACATGGCAAAACCCTATCTTTATTCTACAAAAAAATACAAAAATTAGCCAGGTATGATGACATGCACCTATAGGCCCGGCTACTTGGAAGGCTGAGGTGGGAGGATCTCTTGAGCCCAGGAGGTTGAGGCTAAAGTGAGCCGTGATCTTCCCTCTGCACTCCAGCCTGAGTGACAGAGTGAGACCCTGTCTCAAAACAAACAAACAAAAAACTTTTCTATTAAAAATATAATACAGGGCTAGGTATGGTGGCTCACGCCTATAATCCCACTACTTTGGGAGGCCAAAGTGAGAGGATTACTGGAGGCCAGGAGTTCAAAAGTACTCTGGGCATCATAGCAAGACCTCATCTCTACAAAAGAATAAAATTTTTCAGGTGTGATGGTGCCTGCGTACAGTCCTAGCTACACAGGAGTTTCAGGCAGGCTGATCGTGCCACTGCACTCCAGCCTGGGTGACAGAACAAGATCCTGTCTTTTAAACAAAAAAAAGAAAGAAAGAAAAACCATCACTTTCTTTTAGTCCACAAAATTGAGTGAAAAAAATAAAAAGTAATACATTTCTCCACTCAAATAGAAAGAGCTCTGCCACTAGATCCTATTTCACACCCATTAGGATGGCTATAGTTAATAAGACAGACAATAGTAAGTGTTGATGAGGATATGGAGAAATTTGAACCCTCATACATTGTTAGTGGGATTGTAAACTAGTCCAGTCACTTTAGAAAACAGTTGGGAGTTCCTTAAAATGTGAAACACAGAGTTACCATATGACACAGCAACTCCACCTCTATGTATATACTCAAGAGAACTGAAAACATTTGTCCACACATTTGAACACTAATATTGATAGCAGCATAATAGCCCCAAAGTAGAAAAAACCCAAATGTCCATCAACTGAAGGAGAGTGTCTATACAATATGTAGTGTGTCTATGCAATAGAGTATTATTTGGCAATAAAGAGGAATGAATATTGATACGTACTAAAACATGGATAAACCTTAAAAACATTGTGTTTCCTGGAAGATACAGAACACCATATATCTTATGATGTCACTTCTATCAAATGTCCACAACAGGCAAATCCATAGAGAAAGTAGATTAGTGGTTGCCAGGGGCGGGGAAGAACAAGTGGCATCATCTCAGCTCACTGCAGCCTCTGCCTCCTGGGTTCAAGCAGTTCTCATGCCTCAGCCTTCCGAGTAGCTAGGATTACAGTCATGCGCCACCATGCTCCACTAATTTTTGTATTTTTAGTAGAGACAGGGGGTCTCACCATGTTGGACAGGTTGGCTCGAACTGCTGACCTCAAGTGATCCACTCACCTCAGCCTCCAAAAGTGCTGGGATTACAGTCATATAATACATGTTATGTGAATGTGGTCTCTCTCTGTCTCTCTCTGTCTTTCTTTCCCTCTCTCTCTCTCTCTCTCTCTCTCTCTCTCAGTATCTTATTGTACTGTACTCACCTATTTTCAGACCACAGTTGACTTCAAGTAACTGAAGCCTTGGAAAGCAAAACCACAGATAAGGAGGGACTGAGAACTATAGTTGTATGGCATGAGCTTCAAAGAAGCATGATGAGGGTTGGTGGGGTGGAAAAAAAGGGAAGAAAACTGGTTTCAGAAGCATCCTTGGGAAGCAAGTCTCCACATCCAGGCACCAAGTCATAATGGGGACTTTAGAAAGCTGCAGGAGAACCCGTAACTCAGGACACAGCCAGGCCTCATTTAAACAGTGAAAGGGAAGGATGTTAAGAGTCCAGGGAGATCTGGGGAAATGAGGGGGTGGGTTGAGCATGCGAGAGAGTTTCTTGGCCACAGTTCTAATGTTTCAAGAACACAACAAGAGCATTTTTTTAAAGGGCTGAGTCAAATAATCTGATCATGGTGATCAGGAAATTTGCCCGTGAGCACAGTGGCCATGCCACAGAACTGGGCTGGCAGTAGTACCCCGTCATGCTCAGTCGGTGGCTGCAGCCATCCTGGGGCAGTGTGGACCCAGAGAACAGCAAGGGGGCTGGTAGCCAACTACGCTCCCCTCTGCCACGAGAGACAGGAAGTAAAACCTTCCGCTCCCTTCTCTAGCTCCACTTAGCATTTGGTGTAAGGAAAAACGTACTGCAAATGCCCTTTTATGGCAGTTGGTCATTTTGCTGCGTTTCTTCGCAGAAGGCATCCTTTATCCCACACAAACAAGTTTTCCATAGATGCCTTGGATTCCACATCTATCGTTTTTCAACTCTCCTCATATTTTAACTACCTTTCTCAATTTCATTTTTATCTTTTCCATACATTTTCTTTAAACAATAGTATGACTATCTCAAGTTATGAGACAGGATTGCAGTCCATTTTCCAAAAGAATACAATTCAGTTTCTCTG
Source organism: Rhinopithecus bieti (assembly GCF_001698545.2). Taxonomy (NCBI): domain Eukaryota; kingdom Metazoa; phylum Chordata; class Mammalia; order Primates; family Cercopithecidae; genus Rhinopithecus; species Rhinopithecus bieti. The sequence continues at coordinate 1,598,525 of NW_016805361.1, forward strand.
TAGAGTGATGCCTGGCTGTGGGCCACTCTTCAGGGTATTACAGGTAATAGCTCCTGACGATCTGAATTGCAAGTGTCAGGGTGGAAATCAATTAAGCTGAAAGTGAAAAGGATAAAGGAGACTGCTCTACTCTAAAACCCATTCAACTTTCAATGGCCGGAAAACTAAAAATGTTACCTCAAGAGTTTTCTAAATGGTTTAAACCTAACACAAATGGAAGTCATGACACGTTCAATTTGAAATACGATCATTCAAGGCTGGGCGCGGTGGCTCTCGCCTGTAATCTCAGCACTTTGAGAGGCAGGAGGATCACCTGAGGTCGGGAGTTCGAGACCAGCCTGACCAACATGGAGAAACCCCATCTCTACTAAAAATACAAAATTAGCCAGGCGTGGTGTCACGTGCCTATAATCCCAGCTACTAGGGAGGCTGAGGCAGGAGAATTCATTGAACCCAGGAGGCAGAGGTTGCGATGAGCCGAGATTGTGCCATTGCACTCCAGCCTGGGCAACAAGAGTGAAACTACATCTGAAAAAAAAGAAAAGAAAAAAAGAAAGAAAAAATAAATATGATCATTCAGACACCTTATGTATAATAATAACACATTTCATGGACATAGGAGGTCCCCACCTGCTTTCTTTCCAGAATAAACACAATCAGGGATTACATAGTTTTAATAGTTAGAATAATATGCAGTACGTGGCCTTGTTATTTTGCTATGTTCTGAAACTACCAAAAGACCATAAAAAATTTTTTTTTTAATTTCTCTAGGGCTACTAAACAATCCAAAAACTATTTATTTAATGAAAACATTCAGTCTATACACCAAGAAATGGATTTTATAGAGAAATATGAGGTGCCCAAATTACCCTAACTTGCCTCCTTCCCTGCAGCTAAATCGACTACATGCTTTTTTTGTAGTACATTAAACTGCTGCATTCCCGACACCACCAAAATAATTTGCATTGTGACCAGAACATGACAATCTGTTCATCAACAGACAAGGCACCTTCTCTTTCGGGAATGGGGAAACCCAACAGACTTAGTGCCAACTTATTATTACATGGTAACATAAGCTGGAATACGCCCAGTTTCTGTAGTCTGCGGAATCAGCTTCCTCGTTTCCCTGGAAATTCAACAATTTTAAAAATTCTCTTTTGCCATTTTAGCCATTTTCAAGTGTACGATTCTGGGCACTGAGAACATTCATATTGTTGTGCAACCATTACCGCCATCCACCTCCAGTCCTTTTTCATCTTCTCCAACTGAAACTCTGTACCCATTAAACTCCTCCTCCCTACCTGCTGTCAACCACCATTCTACTTGCTGCTTCTGAGAATTTAAGTGCTCTGAGAATCTCATATAAGTGAAATAATATATTAGTTATCTTTTTGTAATTGGCTTATTGCAGTTAAGTCTTCAAGGCTTATCTATGTGATAGCATGTGTCAAAACTTCCTTTTTGAGGCTGAATAATATATTGTTTGTATATAACATGTTTTGTTTATCCATTTACCATCAAGGGACACTTGGGTTGCTTCCACGCTTTGACTATTATAAATAATGTTGCTATGAACAGGGATGTACAAATAGAAACTTCAATTTTAAGTAAGCATAAGGCTGCAGCAATGACGAGGATACGCATCGCAACCTTCCTTTTCATTTGCTGGGCCACGCTTCAGTTACAGGTGGTGACCAGAGTGAATATCAAGTTTAAACTGCAGGTGGCAGCAAATATTCATGAACTAGATCCAATGTTTGGCAAAACCACAGCAGTTTTTTATTGAGTTAAAATTTGCCTCTTTAGAATGGAATTCACATTTTTCCCCAGGTCGCCTATGTTCAACGTAAGAAACGCTGGAAGCATTTGTGTGGGTTTAACTAATAAGGAGTACTTTAACTGTGAAATATAAAAGAATGGTGAATCAGTATCTGAGTGCTTGAAATTCTGCTCACAGCTTTCACAGTCTTGCCTGAAATGTCTCAGCCAACCACACATGCATAATCTTGCCACATCTTCAAGCTCTGAAAGTAGGTCTTCATCATTCAGAGGAACTGCCTCTGGCTGTTCCATGGGATAGACCCTGCTAGTTGGCTATCCGATATCCTTTTCACTTTTTTGCCTACAAATAAAAACCCCAATTTTGATTAGGTCACAGTGTACCCAGCTAAAAAAAATCATTTCCTTACCTCTCTTGCAGCCGAGATGAGTGTATGACACAGTTCTGTCCTGGAGATAGAAGCTCAACTCTGCTTGAGATCAAAAGTTTTGCTTTCCTGATACAGGCTCCTCCGGTTCTTCCTTGTTGTTTTTGTTGTGTTTTGTTTGTTGTTTTGGCTGCTTCCCACCTAAAACCTGGGTGGAAAACGAAAGGTGGGACAGCCATGCTGTAACCATGAGACCACCAGGAAAGTAAACGCACATGTTAAGCACTGCAGAGTAGAAAAAAGAGCCTGGGGTGATGATGGCCCAGGTAAGGTGCCCCAGGGTCCCTGGGCTACCCAACTCTAGGTGGACTGCTTACTTTCAAGGACTTTCAAGGACTTCTCACTTCCTGTTATGTGAGAAAAATACTTCCTTATTGAGTTAAAGCACCATACTTAGACTTATGCTAGGTGAAGCAGAGCCCAACCCCCAAGTGAGATGGATAGATAGTCCCTGGGACGCATAGATGAGTTAAATGTGTGTTTAAAGATAAAGACAATTAATACACTAGCTTCTTTTTTAATTGAGAAAAAGTGCCTAAAATGCAGTGCAGAACTACATTTTTATCAGACGTAGGTCTAAAAATACTAAGGCAGATATTATGCAACATTTAAAGTAACGAGTTAGTAGACTTTTCCATAAATAAAGGAATGGCATTTAGGAGAAGAAGTAGGAGAAGAGGATGACATTTTAAATAATAAAAGCAGAGCTGAGTTTCTAAGATTTCTCATAAAAATCCTCATGAATGTGGGAGTCTCTGTTCATTAACAGCTTCAATTTGTCAGATTTTGCCACAATGTTATAATAACTCATTTGTGAAATGCCACAAAGTCAAGATAATCCTGTCCTCATCCATATCTTTTTAATGAAAACATTTGGTGCTCTGTATATATAGCTAAAGTATTCATCCAGTGAAATGAACATTTGTCAACATCCAAGAAAGAGACAGAGAGACAGAAAGAGAGAGAAGGTTCACAGAAAAAGTAAAATGAAAGACTTGGAGAAAATATTCTAGAATCAGAGCACTCAAAGGGATGGAACCAAACAGGAGAGTGACTGTGAGAGAGGCTGAGGTTTAAGTGATAAAATCAGGTCTAAATCTATGACTCTAATTTCTTCTGTATACTTTAAACAGGTTTCTACATTTGTAAAGTAAGAGATGGGAAATGTCTCATGACACTTATAATTTAGTTGGAGAATAAAAAAGTAAAGACACATTAGCAGAAGAGCAAATAGTGTGGCACAGTATGTAATTAACGGCTAAATTATATGGTTTGAGGACAAGTGCTACAGAAATTGAGAAAGCAGGGAGAACTATAAGACCAAGAATAGTTGGGAAAGGGTTTCATGGAGGAGATAGGAATAGGGATAATTTACAAAGGGAGATGGTTGAAGAAATAACTTTCTAAGTAGAAAGGAAGCAAAGTCAAAAAGGGATGCATATGTTTGGTTTGTTTGTGGCATGGAAGGAAGGCTTGTTTTGGAAAATAGTGGGGAGTAAATTTAGGTTTATAGTATTGGGTCAACTCATAGACACCCTCAAAAGCTAAGAAGAAAATATTTAGAAGCTGAGCAGAAGTGAATTCTGTTTCCTGGAGTGTGGAGATTATTGGCTCAGGCATTCCCAACTCCACTCAAAGCTTTAATGGTTGGGAAACCCAGGAGCATCCCAGGTACCCAAGCTTGTGCTGAGTCTCAGCTCCTGGGCCAGCAGCTCTCTTCACTATCCATCAAACACCATCCATCAACCCGTGGGTGACTCCTTCCAAAGAGGGAACCAACCCAAGTTCCAGAGGGTACGTCATTTTCAATCCATGAAGAGGATTGCAGGCACTGCCTGCAATTTGAAGAGAAGATTATGATTTGAAAAGGTAGACAGTCTTTTAAAAAGTCAAGAAAAAGTTTTAAGAGTGACAACCCCAGTATACCACCATGGAATTTTGGCAGAGGCAAAGAAAACAAAATTGCCACCAGTGCTAGGCAGTTCTAGAGCTGCTGACTTGGAGGAGGCAAACTGAAGTGCAGAGGACATCGATAGAGCCTAGGGTAGAGGCCATTTAGCAGCATTTCAGGAGAGAGAAGAGACTCGAGTTCTTGGTGATGGTTCTACTCCAGACAGGTGCTCCAATCTCATTCAATAAAAACTATTCAGTGAGAGTGTCAAGGGAAATTTGCCCATCATATATCAAGGCATCAAAAAGTCTGGATGAGTGACTCATATTTACTAAAATCAAGGAAGAAAATGAATGTCATGGCAACCATACAAGAACCCTACACACCACACCACATTACACCACACACACACACACAAAAAAAACACACACACTAACCAGTGCTTCTCAAACTTTCAAATTTGGGAATTATGTGGAGAGCTCGTTAAAACACAGATTCTAGACCTCACTCCCAGAATTCCTGATTCTGCTCTCTGGAAAACCCTAGTCAAGCATAGAGCAATATCTAATTGACCTTTTATTCCAATACAGTTCATATTTGTAAAGAATATTGTCACCTAATAAATATATCCTAAATTTCTTTAGAATACTAAGAGCAGGGGGGAAAAGCATTGCTTTTTAAAATTTATATGACAGACTCAAAAAAAGGTTTGGAGATTCTCTATTCCATAATCCTTCCATCTAAGACATACTTTTAAAAGTTTTAAACCTTTCAAATGTATCCTGGTAGCCTGCAGTGATAGAGTGGCTACTATTTCTCATTTTATTTCAACACATTTGGGGCAGCTTTAATTACTATAAAACCATCCAAGGAGCTACTAGTCTTATCTTCCCTTGGAGAGATTTATTTACACTTCAAAGTGTAAGAATAAGAATCCAGGATTCTTTTGAAAGAACAAAGGTTTTGCCCCACATTTCAGGAGAGAAGGGGAAACAGCTATTTATTTCCTGTATAAATGTCCAGATTTACGTTTTCAGGATTCTTCACTTACATTACAAACTCTGATATGTGTAGGCTGACATCTGATCTAGGTCTTAGTGTTAAGATCTTAGAGTTTAGAATTGAGGCAAAGGAGAACTGGTATGGTTATTTGCTGTAAGCAAATAATAATCTGCTCTGCTTTCAAAACCCTGTATTCTCATTCACTGTGTGAAAGTTGCAGATAACAAGATGTCAGACCCAGACAAACAGGGTTAGCAAGGCCTGAAGGAGAGAAGGCTCATGCTTACATGTCTGAGACAAGAACTGTTTCAAAGGACTTTATAAAAACCCTTTGAGGGCTTCATGCACCTCCTGCTTTAATAAGGTATGTCACTAGACATTCTTGAAGACTGCAGTACTGCAGATATAATGTTCTCCAAGGAACACTTGTCCAGTAACAGCATCTCCAACAATGAACTGACAATAACTCTGACTTTGAACCTTGAGAACTAATGAACTCTGAACTCTGTTTCTTTCTTTCTTTCCTTTTTTTTTTTTTTGAGACAAAGTCTCACTCTGTCACCCAGGCTAGAGTGCAGTGGCGAGATCGCCATTCACTGCAACTTCCTCCTCGCAGGTTCAAGCAATTCTTCTGCCTCAGCCTCCCGAGTAGCTGAAATTACAGGCGCACGCCACCACACCCAGCTAATGTATTTTGTTTTGGTTTGGTTTTTTATTAGAGATGACTTTTCACCATGTTGGCCAGGCTGGTCTTGAACTCCTGACTTCAGGTGATCCACCTGCCTTGGCCTCCCAAAGTACTGGGATTGCAGGCATGAGCCACTGTGCCCGGCCGAATGAACTCTGTTTCTAAGCAGTTTATGTAAGACTCTTTTTTCCTAATAAAAGCTCCCCTTACCCTTCCCTTGCCAAATAAATGCACTGGTGGCTTGCCATTCCATGTACTCCAAATTATAATCTTTACTTCTATTCCTGAGTAAATCCATCATATTTAGAGATAATTTTTTCTAGTGTCATTTTTTTTTTGGAATGACAATGGTAATATTAGTAAACATAAGTATTTTAAAACTTAAGAATCCCATGACAACCTAAGAAAGGTATATGAACATAAGTTTCCATGAGAGAGATTATTGGCTTTGGCAGACTGAAGTCATGTAGAAATTATTTTCATGTACAGCTTATACATTTAATGTTTACTACACATGAAGTGGTATTTACCATTAACAATTCTGTATTACAATTTCAGGATAATAGATTTACCCCAAATGTTGATATTCCCATGAGAACTGTGAAAGTAATATATGGCCTACAAAAACATTTCATGAAGTGAGTAATTTGGATAAATTAGTGCAACAAATGTTTATGGCTTTTCTCATTTTGGAAAACTTACTCCTAATTACCAATCTCTGTTTTCTTCCAGAACCTTTCCCATTCACCATAACTTACCGGATTTTTTTCAGTGAATATCTGTATTTACAAAGAACTTTTTGTAGTGTGAAATAAACCTTGCCTCCCAAACACTTTTCATGCCTATTACTTTACTTTGTTACAACATCTTTGTGCCACATCAGATAATTACAATTAGTCCTTTTTAGAGATGAGAAAACTGAGGCACAAAAAGATTAAGTAATTTACCGAAGCCCAACCAGTCAATTAGTTTCAAAACTAAAGTTAGAGCCAGCCAATTAAGTGGTTATACTGAGTTTACTCTGAATGATTCATATGACCTCTAGTTATAAAAGTTAAACTAATAGCCTCATGGCACAGCCAGTAGTTGGCTTACTTTTCAAAATCCTAAGACTGTGAACGCAGATGAGAAGACGAAAGGTCCCACTCTGAGTAATAGCTGTACAAATTATCATTTAATACGTTCTCTTTTTAAATATGTCATTTTGGTTTTTTTAATAGCATTTCTTTTTCTAGCAGTATCCAATTCACAAATGACAATTTTAAAAGCATGCCAAAATCTAAGACAATTATATGACCTTAAACAGTGACGTGGTTTGTTTAATTATGGAGCTGGTAACTTACTGACATTCAGCTGTTCATGACTGATATCTTTATGTTAGTTATACATACTTAATTAAAATAAATGCTTGCCAACTGACTATGAATCTTGGCAATAAATGTACTTGATGTTTGCTGTCAACGTACAGATTATAATAAATTTCTGCAATGCGTATGGTTTTTTAAATGTATTTCTATTACTGAAAGGGCAAGACCAGCTTTGTATCAGATGAAAATTATAGGGAAAATGGGAAACATAGCTCAAAAATGAAGGTATCTGTTTTCAGCCCATATATTCTTTAAATAAACTTTTTTTAGAACAATTTTAGATTTACAGAAAAATTGTGAAGGTAGTTGCATTAGTCCATTTTCACACTGCTGTAAAGAACCACCTGAGACTGAGTAATTTATGAAGAAAAGAGGTTTAATTGACTCACACTTCTGCAGGCCTAATAGGAAACATGACTGGGAAGCCTCAGGAAACTGAATCATGGCGGAAGGCAAAGGAGAAGTAAGCACGTCTTCCCATGGTGGAGCAGGAGAGAGAGCAAGTGAGAAGGGAAGTGCCACACACTTTTAAACCATCAGATCTCAGGAGAACTCACTCACTATCCCGAGAACAGCAAGGGGGAAATCCACCCCCATGTTTCAATCACCTCCCACCAGGCCCCTCCTCCAACATGTGGGGATTACAATTCAAGATGAAATTGGGTGAGGACACAGAGCCAAACCATATCAATAGTAAAGAAAGTTCCTATAAATTCCACACCCAGTTTCGCCTGTTGTTAACATTTTATATTAGTATGACACACTATTATTAACTAAAGTCCACATTTTATCCCATTTTCCTTAATTTTTACCTACTATCCTTTTTCTGTTCCAGGATCCCATATAGGATACCGTATTACATTTAGTCATCATATCTCTTAGGCTCTCCTTGGCTTTGATGGCCTCAACAGTTTTGAGTAGTACTGGCCAATGTTTACATTTTTCTCATAATTCGACTGGACTTAGGGGTTTTGACAGTGAAGATCACAGAAATCAAGTGCTATTTTCATCACATCAGATCAAGGGCACATGCTATCAAAATGACTTATCACTATTGATGTTGACCTTGATCACCTAGTTGAGGTAGTATTGCGTAGTAACTTTCTGCACTCTGAAGTTATGCTTTTCCATCTTTTATAAGGTTTTTTGGAAAGATGTCTCTATTAGCAGTCCACACTTAAGGAGTGAAGAGCCATTTAATTTTACATGTAAATAAAATATAAGTTGTAATTTTGAAAGCATGCACCATTTAAAAAATGAAATCATCAAAGTCTTGGTAAGTTGTGGCATCCTGACACTTTACACAGTTAAGATTGTATTCTTACAATCTTTGTAGGGACATCTTCTATGTGATGCTATTTGTGTGATACCATTTTGAGCACATTTTCCCAGTTTCTCAGATTACTTCCCTGACAAGCTTTTATTATCAGGCACTATGCTGGACCCTGGGAATGCAAACCTGAGATGTTATCCTTGCCCTCAAGAGGTTTAAGTTCTCATTTTAGAGATTCCACATTCTAAAAGCCAACACTTTCCTCATTTTTCTTGCTGTGGTATTTGGAATATTTTCAAACATCTTTTAAAAAATATCGTTGGCTGGGCATGGTGGCTCAAGCCTGTAATTCCAGTACTTTGGGAGGCCGAGGTGTGCAGATCGCTTGAGCCCAGGGGTTTGAGGCCAGCCTGGCCAACATGGCAAAAATACAAAAATTAACTGGACTTGGTGGCAGGCACCTGCGGTCTCAGATACTCAGGAGGATCGTTTGAGCCTGGGAGGCTGAGGCTGCAGTGAGCCCTGATCACATCACTGCACTCTAGCCTGGGCAATAGGGCAAGATCCTATCTCAAAATAAAATAAAACTTGCATAAATAAGATAAAAAATCATCGTTTTCCAGTATGTGGCACAATACATTCTTACCAGAGTAAAGAACGAACATTGCTCTTTCTTTTTATTTTTTTTTTTTTTTTTTTTTTTCTGACATGGGAGTCTCGCTCTGACACCAGCGCTGGGAATAGGGAGTGGCTCTTATCTCTGCTCACTGCAACCTCCAACCCTCCTGCGGGTCAAGCAATTCTTCCTGCCCCTCAGCCTCCCAAGCTAGCTGGCGACTACAGATGTGTGGGCCACCAGTGCCTGACTAATTTTTGTATTTCGTAGATGGGATGCGGGGTTTTCACCAATGTTGCGGCCGAGGATGTCTCCATCTCTTGACCTCATGATCTGCTCCATCTCAGACTTCCAAAGTGGCTAGATTACAGGGCATGAAGCCACCGCGCCCTGGCTTCCTCTCTCTTTTTAAAAATATTTTGTTGGCCCGGGGCGCCGTGCTCAAGCCTGTAATCCCAGCCCACTTTGGGAGGCCGGAGGACGGGCAGATCACGAGGTCAGCAGATCGAGACCCATCCTGGGCTAACACGGCTGAACCTCGCTCTTACTAAAAAATACAAAAAACTAGCTGGGTCCGAGTGGCGGCGCGCCTGTGACTCCCAGCCTACTAGGGGACGGGCTGAGGCCAGGAGGAATGGCGTGAACCCGGGAGGCGGCAGGCTTGCCCCATAGGTGAGATCCGGCCACTGCATCAGCCTGGTACAGAGCGAGACTCCGTCTCAGAAAAAAAAAAAAGAAAAAAAAAATTTTTGTTTTCCTGTCTCAGAAAAACATAGATGTGGTTCCTTAGAATTTCCCTGAATTTTTTCCATCAAATAAATTGGACATCCAATTATGCACTATCTTCTAGTTTTGTCTTGCTCATCTTTCATTATTGAAAGAGCAAAGAATGCATGCTGGGATGGAAGGTCTACCACCATCCTAATTCTTGCATCAGTTAAAGTGTCTTTGTCTATAAATTACAAAAAATCACTCAGCCAGATTGGCTTAAATAATAGAAATTGGTTAACTCATATATCAGAAAATCCAGAAGTAGTCAGTAAATAGATTTGGGGGGGTTGATGTAGCTACTCATCAATGTCATCTTGGATCCAGCTTCATTTCATCTTTCCACTCTACACTCATCAGTGTCCTGGCTTCATACTCTGATAACAAGATGGATGTAGTAGTTTCAGGCATCACATCCAGACACAGCAGTGTCCACAGGTAGAAAGCTGGTCCTTCTCTATCCTTGTCATGGACAAGAACCAGGTCCCTGAACCACATGATCATAAACCAATTGCTGGCAGGAGAATAAGAATATCATAATTGATTCAGACAAATTAGAGTTGACTCCTGAGCTGGAGGTTACTCCAGAACTGCATGCAGAATAGATGAATATCTGAGCAAAACTAGGGTCCTGTTAAGAAAGAATAAGAAAGGAGTAGACATTGTATAGAAAACCAAGGCCTGCTATATGCTCCTTGTAGCATTTCTTGGCAGGTCTGTCCTACTTTAGAGCTCATATTGTTCTTCTCTACCCTTTTTTAGTGATATTTTCTTTTCTTTTCGAGATGGAGTCTCACTCTGTCATCAGGCTGGAGTGCAATGGCACTATCTTGGCTCCCTGCAACCTCCGCCTCCTGGGTTCAAATAATTCTCCTGCCTCAGCCTCCTGAGTAGCTGGGACTACAGGCTCACGCCACCACACCTGTCCAATATTTTGTATTTTTAGTAGAGATGGGGTTTCACCATATTGGCCAGGCTGGTCTCAAACTCCTGACCTCAGGTGATCCACTCACCTCAGCCTCCCAAAGTGCTGGGATTACAGGTGTGAGCCACCATGCCCAGCGTATAGTGATATTTTCAAACTCAAGATTTTCTGCTGGTAATACCTCTCTCTATACTTTGCTGATACATACTGAAGCTTATTTACTATGATTCATATTGCCTGATATGCCTGATTCTAAGTGGAGATTATTTTAGGCACAGGCCACCTTTCTCATGCCTTCTTGGTCTTTAGGGTATAACAATTTTAGTAATAATTGGGAGGAATTAAGAATTCCACTAACTGCTGGTCTACAGCAAATCCTACAGGGCCAATATCTTACATTTATGATCAACGTCACTCTTTTCATTGAAAATTATACTCCCAATCTTCTGATGAGGGATGGAAAACAATCTGCTGTTCTCTGTGCCCTGCCCTAACTACTCCTGTTCCATGATAGAATACTGTTCAGTTTCTTCCTAGCATTTCTCTATTTATAATGCATTTACATATCCTTTATTCTTTTTTTTTTTTTTTTTTTTTTTGAGATGAAGTCTTACTCTGTTTCCCAGGCTGGAGTACAATGGCACGATCTCGGCTCACTGCAACCTCTGCCTCCCAGGTTCAAGCGATTCTCCTACCTCAGCCTCCTGAGAGGCTGGGATTACAGGCACACGCCACCAGGCCTAGCTAATTTTATTTTTAGTACAGACAGGGTTTCATCATGTTGGCCAGGCTGGTCTTGAACTCCTGACCTCAGGTGATCTGCCCACCTCAGCCTCCCAAAGTGCTGGGATTACAGGCATAAGTCATTGCACCCAGCCTGCCCTTCATTCTTTAATTTTTGTGTGTGTCTTTATGGTGGTTATCTTCTACTATGTATTGCACTTGTACCAGTGAGGGATATGAGTACAAAGGATTCATATGAAGAATGTTAACATGATTTGTACATATTATTTAAGCATTATTAGTATGTTACATCCCATGCCCACACTCAAGAAATTTGTGTGATTATAGAAGACAAATATGGGTATGGTAGGAAAAGTACCAAAATTACAATCAAAAGAGTGAAGTTTGAACGTTAGCAACTTGCTTGATTTATGGCCTTATAGGGGAATATTTAACTTATCTTGGTCACTGTTATCCTATAGTAAAGTAAGGCTAATAATATTTATCTCAATGACGGTTTTGAGATTAAATGAGATAACTGATATGAAAGTGCATTGTGGCTGGGCACGGTGGCTCACGCCTGTAACCCCAGCACTTTGGGAGTCCGAGGCGGGCGGATCACCTGAGGTCGGGAGTTCGAGACCAGCCTGACCAACATGAAGAAACCCCGTCTCTATTAAAAAAAATACAAAAAAATTAGCCAGGCGTGGTGGCGCATGCCTGTAATCCCAGCTACTCGGGAGGCTGAGGCAGGAGAATCGCCTGAACCCAGGAGGTAGAGGGTGCAGTGAGCTGAGATCACGCTGTTGTACTCCAGTCTGGGCAACAAGAGCGAAACTCCATCTCCAAAAAAAAAAAGAAAGAAAGAAAGAAAGTGCATTGTGAGAAATGTGAGACATTACAGGGCATTACTATTTTCATAGAGCCTACAAAAACATGAGGATATTAAGAAGTTTTTTTGTTTTGTTTTTTGGGGGTATTTTCAGACAGTGTCTTGCTCTGTTGCCCAGGCTGGAGTGCAGTGGCGTAATCTCAGCTCACTGCAACCTCCCCCTTCCACGTTCAAGCGATTCTCCTGCCTTAGCCTCCCAAGGAGCTGGCACTATAGGCGCCTGCCGCCACACCTGGCTAATTTTTGTATTTTTTTAGTAGAGACGAGGTTTCACCACATTGGCCAGGCTGGTCTTGAACTCCTGACCTCAAGTCACCTGCCCGCCTCGGCCTCCCAAAGTGCTGGGATTACAAGCATGAGCCACTGCACCCAGCCTAGAGTATTTTTAATGTTCAAGAAAACTAAACCAACGGGTCAGTACAGAGAGGTAAAAGCTAAACTAGCTATTGGCTTTATTCAGACAGAAATATTTGACTAGCTAATGTCAGTGTCTAGCCCATATCCCTCTGGCCCACCCTGGAGGTCAACTATATTTAGGTAGACAATTTGCTTACCCCCCAATGACTTTTCACCTTAAGCATCCCTCTGCCTGAGAGCTCTCGGGGAGTTAATTTTCTGGGGAGCAAACTTCAACCAGTAATGGGCAGATATTGATGGATAAAAACCCTTGCTTTCTTGTCTCTTGGAACAATTTCAGATGTGCTTTACAACGTGTCTCAGAGTGTCCACAGTGATAGTGAACCCCAATTACTCATGGCAGTAACCTGTGTATTGCATTGTCCAATGCAAAGATAATGCATTGATCTTCGTCCTGTCTCCTTCCATTTCCTGTACCATTTCATTTCTCCCTCACCATAGTTCCCGGGATCACCTCTGTGTAGAAAATAATAAACTCAGTTTCTCCCACCGTACTCTCACACTAGACGTGTGGGAGTTTCTCCCCACCAGCCAGCAAGCAATCACTCCTGCAATGAACACCAGCTGGGTGTCCTCCAGCATAATTCTGACACTACCTACCTGGAGATAGCATCAGATCCTACAGGTTGAGGGCTCAGTCCACAAGATTTCTCCCACTTTTGATGCCTATCTCAAGTCCACATTCTTTCACCAGTGCTTCTGACTGACTAGCTATAAACTGGAGATCCCAAACCCTGCTTCTGGGTTCCATTAATTTGCTAGAGTCACTCACAGGATTCAGGGAAACACTGACTTATTACAAAGGAGATTGCAAAGGATACGATGAAGAGATGCATAGGGTGAGGTATGGGAAGGGGTGTGGAGCTTCCATGCCCTCTTCAGGGGTGCCCCCCTCCAGGAAGCTCCATGTATTAAGCTATCTGAAAGCTCTCCATAACCTGTCCTCTTGTGCCTTTTATGGAGACTTCAATGGATAGGAATGTTGGCAACTGTGAGAAATGTGATTGGGTAAAAAGTGTATGATCTCATACTAATAGATTGGGTGGAGAAACCCAGCAAGGCTTGTCTGTCCAGATTCTTCTTGGCCTGTCTGTACAGTTTTCCTTCTTCCAGGATATGGAGCAGGACTCCTTTTGAAATGGGGGTCTTATTGAGATGGAGCAGGGACCCCTCTTAGGGGTCTACTGGAACCTCTTCCCCCAAGCATGAAATAAAAGCAAATCTTTAGTTCCTTAAGGGGAAATTCCAGGCATCTAGCCAGCCCTGAGAAGTAAATGAGCAACTTGGCAAGCAGGACAGTAATAGTAGCTTAAGACAATCCACGAGGAAGTTACAGTCATGAGGTGTTTGGTTCCTTGCAGAAGCTAAAGATAACATCTTTTTTGTTGTTGTTGTTGTTGTTGCTGTTTCCTTGATACAGAGTTTTGCTCTTGTTGCCCAGGCTAGAGTGCAGCAGTGTGATCTCGGCCACTGCAACCTCCACCTCCCAGGTTCAAGTGATTCTCCTGCCTTGGCCTCCCAAGTAGCTGGGATTATAGGCACGCACCACTACACCCAACTAATTTTGTATTTTTAGTAGAGACGGGGTTTCGCCACGTTGGTCAGGCTGGTCTCCCACTCTTGACTTCAGGTGATGCACCCACATTGGCCTCCCAAAGTGCCACCATGCCCGGTCTAAAGATAACATCTTAATACATGTACCTGAGTTGTTTTTCAGAAACTTGGACCCCCACTAAATGGGTCCACTGGCACGAAGACCTCAGATAAGAATTGAGGACTGAACTCTTACCATGGTTCTTTGTTCTAAATTTCTTCCTGAGGGACCTTGAGGAAGTCATGCCCATGGGCCAGACCTATCATTTCTGTCTGCCGAACTCACAATTTTAAAGAAAGCTTCTCTTCCTCAACCAATTTCAAATAAAAAAACTTTGAATCTACCTATGACCTGTAACACTCCACTTCAAGATATCTCACCTTTTTAAGCCAAACCAACATTTAGCCTTGATACATTTATGATTTTGCCTGTAATTTCTGCTTTGTTGAACTTTACCCCTGCCTTTAAAAAGTCTTGCTTGTAAGATACAGGGAGGTTGGGTCTTAAGTGTGAGCTGCCTGGTTTTCTTTACTTGGCATTCTGCAAAGAAATTCCCTCTGTATTAGTCTGTTTCATGCCGCTGATGAAGACATACTGGAGACTGGGTCATTTATAAAGAAAAAGAGGTTTAATGGACTTACAGTTCCACATGGCTGGGAAGGCCTCACAATCATGGTGGAAGGCAAAAGGCACGTCTTACCTGGTGGCAGCCAATAGAGAATGAGAGCCAAGCAAAAGGGGTTTCCCCTTATCAAACCATCAGATCTCATGAGACTTATTCACTACCACGAGTATAGTATGGGAGAACCACCCCATGATTCAATTATCTCCCACCAAGTCCCTCCCACAACACATGGGAATTATGGGAGCTACAATTCAAGATGAGATTGGGGTGGGGACGCAGCCAAACCATATCACCCTCTCTCCTCCCGATGCAAAACCTCAGTGTGGTTGTTCGGCCTTACTGCACCCGGTGTGAGGACCCCAGTTTGGTTCAGTAACATTATGGCCTACAATCAGACAATGTAGTCAGATAATTTCTTTATGGCCAGCTCCAAGACAGAAAGGTGAGGGAAGATTAGAGTATATTTTTAGTTTCTATGGCCTGCCTCGAGAAGAAAAAGGAGCAGGAGAAAGGAAGGCAGGTCAAAGAGAGAGAGAGAAACAGATTCTGTTTCCTAAGGTCTAGTTCTGAGGCCTAAGGTATTGCAACATTATACCAACAGACTACCTTTTACCTTTTTCACCCTGAAGCTGCTTCAGGAACCAAAGACAAAAGGATAAAACCTTTAGCAAAAGATATGTTTATTGTTTCAGCCACTTAGCAAGTAACAAGGGCTATGGGAGTTATGAGCCAGGAACCGTGGTAGAAAAGATTTATACATATATAAATGTATATGTAAAATAGTACCACAACTTCCCAGATAAACTGCTTGCACCCAAATCCTTGTCTCAGAGTTCACTTTTGGGTGAAATCTGAAGTAAGACATTTGTTTTTCATTTTTGAATATTCATTCTGTTACATAAAACTTGCTTTACAAGCTTGTGTTTGTGATGGTTCACATTTTGTTTGTCTTTGCTTTTAATTGCTCGTTTTATAAAGGGAACACAAGAAATTGGAGAGTAGGACAGGAAGGAGGAAGAGGAAAAGAGGTGGAGAACTGAAAGCTGAGCTCTGTTTCTTAAGTGAAAAAAACATGTTTTGAAAAAGGAAGTATTACTTTTTAAGCGTGAATAAAACCAGTCATGAGGCAGAGGTGAGAGAGAACTGTGTGAACTGCAAGATGGGAAGGGTGGAATGAAATGTCATCATTGTTCTGACGCCAGCATTCCTTCTGATAGGATTTTTCTAAATCTGGACTCTTACTGCCTCTTCTGGCCCCCATACTTTCTACTCTGTGAATTCCTCTTTCTTAACCACATTTCTCATCACCAGGGTAACACAATAAAATCTTCAAATGAGAAAAGACAGGAAATGTCAAGCAGGACTGTGCAGAATGCTTTGCTTTGTCTCTAAGTTCTGAGCTTGGACGGGCTTCCTGGAGACCAGCCTATGCCTTCCGACAGGGACAGGCCTGGACCTGAGAGGAGCAAGTGGGGAGGAGTAGGGGTGGGTAAGTAGTTGGTGTCAGGAGGTAGGAGAGACAAAAGTGTGTTCAAGCATTTATCCAGAGTGCTATCACTCCCATACTGAATCTCAGCCTAGACCAATACCAATACCAATAATAGTCCTTAGCATTAACCTTTTCTTTCTTTCTATTCTTCCAAAGCAGTGTAAAGTACTCCTTTCAAAGCAGTACCACATTACCAAATCTGCAAATCCCAGAAGTCAATAACCTGAAGACATGCCAGGAGCAGTGAAGAAAACAAGTGTCATGAGAGATGAGGCAATAAAGACAGCAAGCTGAGGAGGTGGCTGTTTTCAAGCCACTGACCAGAATACACAGTAGGTACCTTTTTCCCCTGCTAGCCAATGTCACCAACTCAAAGGAGTGATTTTTTTAATCGATGGCCTAAAGAATTCTTTTCAAATGACATAAGTTGCTTGGAGGAGAGGTGGAACGAGATAGGCTCAAACAAAGAAGAATCTTGCCAAAGCCAAAGTCCAAACTCACAGAAGAACCTACTGTGAAAGAGAAACCCAGAAGAGTCAACATCTTGCTACTTCAACCAACTGCCCCCATTGGAAGGCAATGGAAGATGGACCAGAAGTTCACACACACACAAAAATAGAAAAACCTGGCTGGGCATGGTGGCTGTCACCTATAATCTCAGTGCTTAGGGAGGTTGAGTCAGAAGGATCACTTGAAGCCAGGAGTTCAAGTCCAGCCTGGGCAACATAGCAAGACCCTGTCTCTATAAAAATAAAAATAATTAGCTTGGTGTGGTGGTGTGTACTTGTAGTCCTAGCTACACAGGAGGCTGAGGTAGAAGGATCACTTGAGCCCAAGTGTTCAAGGCTGCAGTGAGCTATGATCACACCATTGCACTGTAGCCTGGGCAACAGATGAGTACCTATCTCTAAAATAAATAAATAAATAATGAAATAAAAATAAAAACCTGTATTATTTCTCATCTAGATATTATAATATCCTCTCTGAGAGACCACCGAAAGAGTGCCATGAAAGGTAGAGCTAAATTATGTCTCTGGCCACTGGATTTTCAAGCCAGGAGCAAGGGATTGGATAACTATAACTTGCTTATAGTTTTACCCCAGTAATTTAATACAAAATGTAAAAAAAGAACACCTAACAGGAACTCACCAATGCCTCTCACTAGGATCTTTCCTGACTTCAGCGCATTTTACAAAACACACATGGGTTGTTTCTTCTCTCATTCAGTGCCTTTGAAGAGACAAAGTTTATCCTGGTAAGAATGAATAGGGCTTACAAGTAGGGTTCTTAGCAAGGAAGAGATGGGAATATTTAATTAAAGAGACCATTTGTTGGGTGTATGGGACTGGCTTTGGTGATAAAGTAGATGCTCTACACACACTCAGCCCACCTTTGATTTTTTTGCTGCAGCTGTAATGCATTTTCCCATGCATGCTGACAGAGTCCCACCGCAAGTTCCTCTTCATCTCTCTGACTTCCTTTCCCAAGTCTTTTTTTGAAGCAGTGTGAGCTTATATGCTAGGAGCTCATATGTGTACAGGGCAAGCCCAAAGGAGAAATATTCCCCCATTAGAACCCCAGCCAGTGGTGCCTGCAAGCCAGGGGATAAATTGTCCAGCCTCCCCTCTTTTGCAGGCGCCATTCTCAAGTGTATTCCACATGGTTCCTCAAAGGATCCTCAGAATGCTTAAGCCCAATCGCCACTGTGGTAATTAGTTCAATAACATACTTTTTTTTTTTTTTTTACTTTTCCATCTTCCTTCTCTCAATAAGCTTACTCCTTTGTTCCTACTTTCTGGAGTCATCTTGCAAATAAATTACCTGAACTCAATTCCTTACCTCATACTCTGCTTTTGGGTGGACCCAAACTAAGACAGTAATACCTGGTGTAATTGGAGAAAGCATCCCCTCAAGATGGTATTCTGGAAGAGGTTTACTCACCAGACAGATGAAAACAAAAGCTCCATTGCTGGTAGTAATTGTGGTGTTGATAACCTCTGGCATAACAATCAAACTCTCACCTGTGGTGGACAGGATGTTGTGGAAGGGAAAGTTTCACTTATATAGAATCTAATACTGGCATGAAAGGGGGCAATGGTAATTATAAGAGTAGTGGAATTGACTGGCTTTTGTGAAATGCCATAAAAGTTTTGAAGAGTGCCTCAAAGAAAGACAAAGACAAGTGCAGATCAGCCAACTATCAGGTCAAGACATTCTGTGAAAGTCAGAAGTCTTCCATGACAGCAAGTAAAGGGACTGTGTAGCAAAATGGCAGTCTGGACAGGCACAGTGGCTTGCTCCTGTAATCCCAGCTACTCGGGAGGCTGAGGCAGAAGGATTGCTTGAGCTCAGGAGTTTAAGGCTGCAGTGAGCTATGATTGTGCCTGGACAACAGCATGAGATCCCATCTCTGAAAGAGAAAGAAAAGAAAAGACAGAGAGAAAGAGAAAGAAAGGAAGGAAGGGAGGGAGGAAGGGAGGGAGGGAGGGAGGGAGGGAGGAAGGAAGGAAGGAAGGAAGAAGGAAGGAAGGAAGGAAGGAAGGAAGGAAGGAAGGAAGGAAGGGGAGACGAAAGGACAGTCTGTGCTAAAATTCAAGCTCCAAATTTAATCTTAGAGGGTGGCAGAATGGCAAAGGAGACTGAATATACAGGTCTTCTACTTTAAACATCTATGCTAAAGTCACAGCTTTGATAGGGAAATGGTGGGACTCAGACTTGGGATGGAGGCATCTGTGAGGATATGGATGAGGACCTTAAATCCTGGGTGCTCTTGAATCAGGGAGGCTACAGAAGCCAGTCTCCTGCCTTTTGCTGGAGGACAGCAGTCTTCCCTTGCCTGAAGAGGATGAAAACCTTCCTGAGTTGAGTGTCTTGGAAGATGTTTCTCATCCTCCTTGGGGTCACTCCAGTGACTCCCCTAACTGCCTGCAGCTTGAAAATGTGTCGAGTTCTAGCATACCATAAGAGGGAAGGTACTGTTTCTTCTACGGGAAGAAATGATTTGCTGAAAGAATTACAGAAAAATTCTGACAAGAAAGAGGAAAAGATCTATGGGAATAAATCTGAAGGTATTATTAAATTGAATAGGTAAGTGAGATGTAAGGCTGAATAGAGGAGAATGTAATTCTCCCATGACTCACGGTAACATCCTGTCAAAGACGCCTGGAGTTTGTCCCAACACACTGCAAAAATGGTGCCTTGAAACTTGTACATGATAACAATGTAGAGATGCCACAGTTGTCTATTTAAAAAAAGGTCAGAAGGCTCAAGGAAGTGGGCATAAGAGAATGAGATTTTTATGTGAGACCCATTGTCTGACTGTTCCCTAGTGTGCTCCCTTCACAAGGGTAAGGAGGAACATACCAACATTTTATGAAAGGTTAGTGGCAGTGTCCTCTATGAATTGGGATTCACAAAATAAAATTCTGCCACAGAATTGAGCCCTCTAGGGTCAATGGGAATAAAAAGTATTCAATTATTTGTGAGTCCAGGTAGCTGCACTTAAACATTAAAGGCTAGATGGAGATAATTCATGTAACAGGCAACAAGACTACAGGGGTAACCAGGGTTTTGTCAGGTCCCTAGAGATTTCTGATAATGGTTAATAGATCTTCATGTCCCCAGGAGTGAGATGCATAGGCAGCCTACAAAAATATTGCATGACTTTCATAACCAGAGAAAAAGTAAAACAGGTGAGCAGTAGGCTAGGATCAGTGCCACAGCAGAAAAACATAATATTCTGTTGAGTTTTTAGACCAGAGTGAGTTATCAGACCCAGAGCCCAGTGATTGAAGGGGACGTGTGATCTGCTCAAGGAAAGGCCCTACAATCACATCATATATATATATATATATGTTAGTTTATATATATGATAGTTTATATATATGATAGTTCATATATATGATAGTATTATATATATATATATGAGAGTTTATATATATATAAACTCTCCATTTCTTCCCCCAAAGAGATCTATGACTATTTATTCAGACTTTTCAAGGGCTGTTAGATACAGGATCTGAGGTGACACGAATAACAGGGGACCCAAATGCTATCATGGCCCCACTGATAAAGGTGATGGATAATATGGTAATTATCCTGATTTGATCCTTACACATTGTGTACACACTGAAATATTATACTGTATTCCATAAATGTGTATAATTATATGTCAATTAAAAATAATAATTGGCCAGGCACAGTGGCTCATGCCTGTAATCCCAACATGTTGTGAGACCAAGGTGGGAGGACTGCTTGAGCCCAAGAGTTCGAAACCAGGCTGGGCAACATGGCAAGACCCTGTCCCTACAAACAATAAGAAATTAGCCAGGTGTGCTGGTGTGTGCCTGTAGTCCCAGCAACTTGGAAGGCTGAGGTGTGAGGATTGCTTGAGCCTGGGAGGTCGACGTTTCAGTGAGCCATGGTCATGCCACTGCACTGCCTGAGTGACAAAGTGAGATCCTGTCCCCCAAATAACAAGTAAATAAGCAGGCAAATAAAAGTCATGTGGATATACAAATAGGAGTAGAAATGAACATGCACATCTTCATGCCTCACACTAATGTTCTCTGGAGAGAGTCCATAACTGAGGAGGCTCTTAACAACCAGGAAAACAGGCTACTCCTTGGGTAGATCTCAGCCAGCCTCTATTCTTGGCACTCCAATGCCAGTGCAATGGACCTATCAACATAGTAGCTTTGTCAGCAGGTATGGAGGCCATGCAAGGCCCCAGTTATATTGGCTCATTCTCACCAAGCTGGCATAGCTACTGCATCTACAAAGTTCTGACTTGTCAGCAGGAAAAGCCAATACTACACATTCAGTAGAGTACCAACCCTCGAGGACACCAGCCAAGAACTTAGGGGCAAATTGATTGCATCAGATCCCTCATCCTCCCTCCAGAGAAGAGAGTGACTCATCCTTACTGGAATTGTTTCCTGTTCTGAATATGAGTTTGTCCTCCTTGCTCATAGTGTAGCTTCGTCCTCCTTGCTCATAGTGTAGCTTCTAGGATTATTATCTGACAGCTTACAGAATGATTCATTTACTAACGTGGTAACCTGCATAACATCAGTTTGGACTAAAGGACCCATAGTGAAGGAAGCACAACAAGACCATAAGGGCACAACACTATGGGATCCACTGTTCCTACCATATATCACAGTATTCACAAGTTGCTGAACTGATAAAATGTTGGAATGAACAATTAAGAGATTGGCTAGCTTGGAGATAATACTCTCCATGGTTAGAATTTGGCCTACAGGATATGATATATGCATTGAGCCAATGCTGTGTATCCAATAGCTGAAATACGTAAGTCTGGAAACCAAGGTGGAGAAGTTGAAATGGCTTCTCTCGCCATCATACCCAGTGACCCACTTGCAGAATTTGTGCTTCCTATGTTCATATCCTTAGGCTCAGCTAACATTCTTTAAAAATACAAATAATTATTTTATAAATTTTACTGGTGATGGGAGGGAGAAAATGACTTGAATCAATACACAGTATTAGTACACAGCATGAATACACAGCAAGAGTCTTCACTGGACCTATAGCTATGACTACCCCCTGCTCACTTTGGCTCTTTATGCCAAAGGACTAGTAGACAAAGAAAGGCATTTTTCATACTGGCAAGGTAATTGATCCTGATTATCATAAGCATCTAGGATTATTGCTAAATAATGAAAACAGTAAGGACTATTTCTAGATCTCAAAAGATTCATTGGGATTCACCTAGTTCTGTCATACCTGATAAAAGCACTGAATGAAAAATTATAGCAACCTCAGCTTGACAAGGGTAAGCCAACCAAGAGCTTGGATTCCTCAAGAATGAAGACACTTGGATCTCCCCACCAACCAAATAATTTAGATTAGCTGAAGTGCTCACCAAGGGTAAGGAAAATCTGGAATGGGTGGTGGAAATCTGAAAGGGACCTGATGAATATCAGTTATGGCCTTTGGAGCAGTTGCAGCAAGGGACATCTGCTTGCTATGCTAAGTCTCACCTGGAGTCCTTTTAACAATCAGCAGCTAGCTATGACCTTAAAGAGTTGGTGACAGAATGAATTTCATATAGAGCAAAAATGGATCTGAAAGTTTTAAGGGATAGATTATAGGAGATACTTTTGATGTCCTGTGCCACTTCTTTTGATTTCAGCTGCAAAGGTGTTGGACAGTTCCTATGCATGCCATAGTTTTCCCTTAAGCACCTACTAGATCTCTCTCCCTTCCTGACTCCCACTGTCTCCAAAGCCACAGGAGTTCACTAAGCTCACATTGAATAACCAGACACACAGAGACATTAATTCCCCTGGTAGCCACCTTTGATCAGTGAGTGAAAGGAGACAGCAGATAAATGTGTCCGTCTTTTGTCTTTGAGGAGAACATTCTGAGATTGATTTTACAAGATTCTTCAGAGATTGAGTCCTGGTGGACCAAAGTGGTAACCAACTCAACAGTGTGTCCTTCAATGGCTTTTCCTTATCTCTCTCATATTCTTGCTTCTCAAGATCACTTACCAAGTAAACTTATTCAGTCCCTGCTTTCAAAGGAAGCCAAGTAGATGGATAAACCAGTTGGCTGCTGGTTGATTGTGATATTCATAGAAAGGGTTGGCTGTGTTGTTAGAGAAAAAGCTAATGATAGTTTTGGTCGAGAAAGTGAAGTTAACTAAAAATTGGAAATAAACATTTATTGTGCATGAATTATGTATCAAACATTTTAGAAGGTTTTCAATATCATTATCAATTGACGATAGAGCTAAGTTTTCTGAATTCATGGGGAAGAAACAAAAATAAGGAAAACAGAGAAAGAAGCACATAGCAAGAACCAACAAATCATAGTCAAACTCTTTTATCATGATGTTCACCAACTTGCAGCTGTCTAGATTAACCACTTATCTAAAGAAACAAGAACCACCTTATTTAGGCTTATTTTGTGTACCATGGTTCGGGTGTGTTAGGAGGTAGAAGTGAGAGTTGGAGCATGATTGATGTGTGGTATATCCATACAAATACAACAAAATTCTGTTCTGAAAATATGAAATAATGACTGGGCATGGTGGCTTACACCTGTAATCCCAGTGCTATGGGAGGTTGAGGCAAGAGGATTACTTGAGACCAGGAGTTCAAGACCAGCCTGAGCAATGTAGCAAGACTCCATCTCTATAAGAATTTAAAAAAATATATTCCCAGTACTTTGGGAGGCCAAGGCGGGCAGATCATTTGAGGTCAGGAGTTTGAGACCACCTTGGCCAATATGGTGAAACCCTGTCTCTACAAAATTAAAAAAAAAAAAAAAAAATAGCCAGGTTTGGTGGCGGGTGCCTGTAATCCCAGCTACTTGGGAGGCTGAGACAGGAGAATCACTTGAATCTGGGAGTTGGAGGTTGCAGTGAGCCGAGATCAAGCTACAGCACTCCAGCCTGGGCGACAGAGTGAGATTCTGTCTCTCTCTCTCTCTCTATATATATATACACACACACACACATATATATATATAATTTTAAAAAAAATAAGTCTTAGCTATTTGGGAGGCCAAGGGTGGGAGGACTGCTTGAGCCCAAGAGTTCACACCTGGGTGACAGAGAAAGATCTTGTCTTAAATAAATAAATAAATAAATAATGTAAAATATTAAATAATTCAACATGTAACATGAGAGATATATAAGAAACACGCAATATCATTTAGTCCAGTGTCCTCATTTTACAGATGAAGGCTTAGTGGCAAAATGAGACCCAGAATACCAACCAAGATTCTGATTACCTTTCCATTATACATGGAGACTAGTGCCAAGAGAAGACTTGTCATTTAGAGAATGTTTAACTCAAAATGTTTTCCTTATTTGTGTGAAGTCTTACAGAAAACTCGTATGATTATTGATTCCATTGGAGTTCAGTTGCTTGTACATAGTCTATAGTGATTCTAAGTCCCTTATACCTTGCTGTATGGCCTTAGATTGAGTCCCATTCAAATACTGAATGTTCCTAAGAGGCATAACATTGAGATGCAAATAAGAAGAGAGCTGAAAGTACCTTCGAGATCACCTGGCAAACCCCACAGAAGTTTTTGAAGATCTTTAGTACAGGTGCTTTTGTAGATATTTCATATCATTTTCAATTGACTGCCTAATTTGGTCTCTATGATTCTTCTGGCCCAAATGGGAAGAAAGAATAGAAAAAAGAAGAAAAAAGAACATTTCCTCTACCTCCTTCTTTCAAACCTTATGTCTAGATGTCCTCTTTAGCTAACCATGACCTTGGGTAGGAAATGTCTATTTCACCTCCATGAGGAAAGCACTCAACAAATGCTTGTTGATTGACAGAACAGCATTATCTGATTGTCTGTTCACTGGAATGCACTTCCCATAAGTAGCAAGAGTACTTTTCATTGATGAACCATTTCTTAATTGTGGCAAAATATAAATAACATACAATTTAGCATTTTAAGCATTTTAAGTGTATCATTTAGTGCATTAAGTAGATGCACACTGTTGTACAACCATCACCACTATTCATTTCTAGACCTTTTTCATCTTCCCCAATTGAAACCCTACACCCATTAAACAATAACTCTCCATTCCCTTCTCCCTCTAGCCCCTGGAAACCACCATTCTACTTTCTGTCTCTATGAATTTGAGTACTCTAGCTACTTCATATAAGTAAAACATCGTATGGTATTTGTCCTTTCGTAACTGGCTGATTTCACTTAATGTAACATCTTTAAGTTTCATTCATGTGTCATTCTTTTTAAGATTGAATAACATTCTGCTGTATATACCACATTCTGTATATCTATATTTATCCATCAATACACATTTGGGCTGCTTCCATCTTTTGGCTTCTGTGAATAATGCTACTGTGAATATCGGTGTACAAATATCTTTTCAAGTCTTGGCTTTCAATTATTTTGGGTATATACTTAGAGGTGAAATTTCTGAATCATACAGTAATTCTGTCAATTTTCTGAGGAACCAGCATACTGTTTTCCACAGTGGCTGTACCATTTCACATTTCAACCAGCAAGTTCAACCACAAGGATCCCAATTTCTTCATGTACCACTTGTTATTTTCTGTTTGGGTTTGTTTTGTTTTTTCGATAGCAGCCATTCTAATGGGTGTGAAATGGTATCTCATTGAGGCTTTGATTTGCATTTATAATTAGTGATGTTTTGAGCATCTTTTTATGTGTTTATTGGCCATTTGTATATCTTCTTTAGAAAAATAACAATTCAAGTCTTTTGTCCATATTTTAATTGGGTTATTTGCTTTTTATTGTTGAGTTTTAGAAATTATTTATGTGCTCTGGATATTAATCCTTTATCAGAAGCATGATCTGCAAATGCTTTCTCATAGTCCATGGGTTACCTTTTCACTCTCTTGTTAGTATCTTTTGGCATATAAAAGTTTTTTATCTTGATGAAGTTCAAATTGTCTATTTTTTCTTTTGTTGCCTATGCTTTTGGTCCATTAAATGTTGAGCTCACATCTCTATCCTAATTTTAATTCTTAACCTTAACTGCTATTGCCTGGGGTTAATCTAGGTTTAACATACACAATTTGGGAAGGCTTAAAAAATACAAAGAATGTTATTTTTACAAACTTTTACTTAATTTTATAACCATGTATCGCGTGTTAGGAGCCTCCCCTCCTTGCAAACTTGACAGCTCTCTGCTCCTCAGCCTCAGTGTCCTGTCTGTTTTACCTTATGGATATTTCACATCCATCCTTTTTTTTTCCTACTCTCACTGCATTATTTTAGGTCAGTGGTTCATCATCTCTTGCCAGAATAAGTGCAATAGCCTGCTAACTAGTCTCCTGGTTTATAGAGTTGTCCCATAATCGATTTTCCACAGTCACAAGAATTATGTAACTAAAATGAAAATATGATTATTTCATGTTCCTGCTTAAAGCCTTCCAATGGCTCATGATTGCTTTCAGAACAGAGACCTAATCCTCTTGTCAAGGCATATAAGTCCCCCTTCCATGAGTAATCTTGATACCTGTTCCACCTCACATTCTGACATCCCTCTCAAACTGTGCTCTAGCCATATTACACTACTTGCTTTTCCCTAAATAGGTCATGCTGTCATCTAATCTCCAGGGCTTTGCCCTTACCCTCCTTGGAGCTTGTGGTCTACCTTCCTACCCATTTTACCTGAAAAACTCAGCCTTCAAGGTCCATTCAAGCATTACGTTTGTGTGTGTGAAGCCTTCTCTGACACCCAAGTCTAGGTTAAGTGACCCTCTTGGAGTTCCTTTCACACTCCCCAACTTTGTAGCACCTAATTCTTCATTTGTCTGTCTTCACTAGACTTCTGACTTCTTCAAGATAGAGACTACTGTCCTGAAGAGACTACTTTCAGTCATCACTGCAGCCTCAGTACCTGGAACACAATAGGCAGTCAACAAATATTTCTGCATAAACAATCTCAAGATTTCTTGCCTAACTAGTTTCTCTCATTTTCTCTCTTTTGCATGCTAACTTTGCTAGATTTTTTTAAAAGTGAGGTTCTGGTGATGGGATTATGCATGTGATGTGGTTTGGATCTGTGTCTCTACCAAATATCATGTGGAACTGTAATGTCCTGTTGGAGGTGGAGCCTGGTAGGAGGTGATTGGATCATGATGGCAAATTTCTCATGAATAGGTTAGCACCATCCCCTTGGTGCTGTTCTCAGGATAATGAGTGGGTGACTTATCATGAGATCTGGCTGTTTAAAAGTGTGTAGCACCCCGCCCCCTACTCTCTCTTTGTCCTGCTCTGGCCATGTAAGATGTGCTTGCTTCCCCTTCACCCTCCTCCATGATTGTAAGTTTCCTGAGGCCTCCCTAGAAGCAAAAGCGTCTTTGCTTCCTGTGCATCCTGCAGAACTGTGAGCCGATTAAGCCTTTTTTCTTTATAAATTACCCAGTCTCAAATATTTCTGTAGAAAGTAATGTAAGAATGGACTAATGCAGAAAATTGGTACCAAGGAGTGGTATCTATAAAGATACCTGAAAATGTGGAAGTGACTTTGCAACTGGGTAACTGTCAGAGATTGGAAGACTGTGGAGGGCTCAGAAGAAGACAGGAAAATGAGGGACAGTTTGGAACTTACTAGAAATTAGTTAAATTTTTGTAACCAAAATGTTGTTAGTAATATGAACAATGAAGTCCAGGCTGAGAAGGTCTCAGATGGAGATGAGGAATTATTAGAAACTGGAGTAAATGTCACTTTTGTTATGCCTTAGCAAATAATTTGGTTGGAATGTGCCCCTGCTCTAGGGATCTGTGACACTTTGAACTTGAGAGTGATGATTTAGGGTACCTGGCAAAAGAAATTTCTAAGCAGCAAAGCATTCAAGATGTGGCCTGGCTGCTTTTCAATGTATGCTCATATATGTAAGAAAAAAATTATCTGAAACTGGAACTTATATTTAAAAGTGAAGCAGAGCATAAAACTTTGGAAAATTTGCAGCCCGGTCATGTGGTAGAAAGGAAAATCCCATTTTCAGCAAAGGAATTTAAGCAGGCTACAGAAATTCGCATAATGAAAAGAAAGGCAAATGCTGATGGCTAAGACAGTGGGCAGAAGGCCTCAAAGGCATTGAAGGTAACCTCTCCCATCACAGGCCTGGAGCCCTAGGAGGGAAAAGTGGTTTCATGAGCCACACCCAGGGCTCTGCTGCCCTGTGCAGCCTCAAGACCCTGCTCCCTGCTCTGTCTCCAGTCTTGGCTCAAAGGACTCCAGATACAGCTTGGGTTGTTGCTTCAGAGGATGCAAGCCATAAACCTTGGTGGTATTAAGCCTGCAGATGTGCAGAGTGCAAGAGTTGAGGCTTGGAAGCCTATGCCTAGATTTCAGAGGGTGTATGGAAAAACCTGGATGTGTAAGCAGAAGCCTGCTGCAGGGGCAGAGCCCTCATGGAGAACCTCTACTAGGGCAGTGCTGAGGAGAAATTTGGGGTTGGAGATCCCACACAGAGTCCTCACTGGGACATTGCCTAGTAGAGGTGTGAGAAGAGGGCTGCCATCCTCTAGCCCTTGGAATGTTAGAGCCATTGGCAGCTTGCACCCTGTGCCTGGAAATGCCACAGGCACATGATGCCAGCCCAGGAGAGCAACTGTGGGGTGTGCACCCTGGAAGGCCACAGGGGTGGAGATGCCCAAGGCCTTGGAAGCCCACCCCTTGCATCAGTATGCCCTGGATGTAAGACATGGAGTCAAAGGAGATTATTTTGGAGCTTTAAGATTTAACGACTGCCCTGCTGGGTTTCAAACTTTCATGGGGCCTGCAGGCCCTTCCTTTTGGCCAATGTCTCCCTTTTGGAATGACAATGTTTACCCAATGCCTATATGCCCTGATATGGTTTGGCTCTGGGTCCCCACTCAAATCTCATCTTGAGTTGTAATCCCCATGTGTTAAGGGAGAGACCTGCTGGGAGGTGATTGAATCATGGGGACAGTTTCCCCCATGCTATTCTCATGATAGTGAGTGAGTTCTCACGAGATCTGATGGTTTAAAGTGGGACCTCCTCCTTTGCTTTCTCTCTCTCTCTCTCTCTCCTGCCACAGTGTAAGATGTGCCTTGCTTCCCCTTTGCCTTCCACCATGATTTTAAGTTTCCCAAGGTCTCCCCAGCATGTGCAACTGAGAGTCAATTAAACCTCTTTCCTCTATAAATTACCCAGTCTCAGGTATTCTTTATAGCAGTGTGAAAACAGACTAATATAAAAAATTAGTACTGGGATAGTACTGCTGTGAAGATACCTAAAAATGTGGAAGCAACTTTGGAACTGGGTAACAGGCAGACACTGGAACAGTCTGGAGGGCTCAGAGGAAGACAGGAAGATGTGGGAAAGTTCAGAACTTCCTAGAAACTTGTTGAATGAATTTGACCAAAATGCTGATAGTGATATAGAAAACGAAGTCCAGGTTGAGGTGGTTTCAGATGAAGATGAGGAACTTATTGGGAACTGGAGTAAAGGTCACTCTTGCTATGGTTTAGCAAAGAGACTGGCAGCATTTTGCCCCTGCTCTAGAGATCTGTAGGACTTTGAACTTAGATGATTTAGGGTATCTGGCAGAAGAAATTTCCAAGCAGCAAAGCATTCAAGAGGTGACCTGGCTTTTTCTGAAAGCATGTAGTCATATGCATTCACAAAAAGATTATCTGAAACTGGAACTTCCATTTAAAAGGGAAGCCAAGCATAAACGTTTAGAAAATTTGCAGCCTGACCCTGTGGTAGAAAAGAAAAACTTACTTCTGGGGACAAATTTGAGCCAGTTGCAGAAACTTGCATAAGTAACAAGAAGAGGAATATCAGTAGCCAAGACAATGGGGAAAACATCTACAGAGCATTTCAGAGATTTTCCTGGCAGCCCCTCCCATCACAGGCCCAGAAGCCTAGGAGGAAAAAATGGTTTTGTGGGCTGGGCCCAGGACCCCGCTGCTTTGTATGGTCTTGGGAGTTGGTGCCTTTTATCCCAGCCATGGTTAAAAGGGGCCAATGTATAGTTCAGGCCATTGCTTCAGAGGGTGTAATCCCCAAGCCTTGGTGGCTTGCACATGGTGTTGGGCCTGCAGGTGCACAGAAGAACTGAGGTTTGGGAACCTCTGACTAGATTTCAGAGGATATATGGAAACATCTGGATGTCCTGGCAGAAATTTGCTGCAGGGGTGGAGCCTTCATGGAGAACCTCTGCTAGGTCAGAGTGCAGAAAGGAAATGTGGGGTCAAAGTCCCTACACAGAGCCCCCACTGGGGTACTGCCTAGTGGAACTGTGAGAAGAGGGCCACCATCCTCCAGACCCCATAATATTAGGCCTGCATCATGTGTCTGGAAAAGCCACAGGCACTCAACACTGGCCCACGAAAGCAGTCATGGGGGTTGCACCCTGCAGAGCCACAGAAGTGGAGCTGCCCAAGGCCTTGGGAGCCCACTTCTTGCATCAGCATGTCTTGGATTTGAGACATGGAGTCAAAATAGATTATTTTGGAGTTTTAAGATTTAACGAGTGGCCTGTCAGTTTTCACACTTGCATGGGGCCTGTGGCCCCTTTATTTTGGCCAATTTCTCCCAGTTGGAATGGGAACATTTACCCAATGCCTGTACCCGCATTATATCTTGGAAGTAACTAACTCGCTTTTGATTTTACAGGCTCATAGGTGGAATGGACTTCCCTTGTCTCAGATGAGACTTTGGGCTTGGACTTTTGGGTTAATGCTGGAATGAGTTAAGACTTTGGGAGACTGTTGGGAAGGCATGATTGTGTTTTGAAATGTGAGAAGGATATGAGATTTAGGAGGGAACAGGGGTGGAATGACATAGTTTGGCTGTCTCCATTCAAATCTAATCTTGAATTGAAATCCCCACGTGTCAAGAGAGGGACCTGCTGGGAGGTGACTGTGATACAGAAGGAAAGTGCTGGGAAGAGAAGGGCATAGTCCCTTCAAATAATACAGAAAGGGGGAAGGTTGTCATCCCTGGCTAGGGCTACACCCCCAGGCCTATGCCCATGGACCTAGGTGAGCACAGACATTTTGTTTTCCTGGCCAAATGTTGCATTTCACAAGACTACCCTGGCCTGCCACCCCCACCATCCTGTGCCTATAAAAACCTGGAGACCCTAGCAGGCAGACACAGGTGGCTGGATGTCAAGAGGAGCACATCAGTGGTGGAACACACAGGCAGCTGAATGTTGAGAAGAGCACATCAGTGGAGTAACACACAGGTGGCTGGATGTCAAGAGAAGCACATCAGTGGAGGGACACATAGGTAGCTGGACATTGAGAGGAATGCACTGATAGGCACCAGCATGCCAGCAGGCTGTCAATTGGCAGAACAACACGGAGTTTGATTGGGGCAGTCAGAGAAGAGCCTGGGCTGTCGAGTGGCCTGACTCCAGGGGAAAATCATCTCCCTTCCGGCTCCCCCATCTGCTGAGAGCTACTTCCCTTCAATAAAACCTTGCACTCATTCTCCAAGCCCACGTGTGATCCAATTCTTTCAGTATACCAAGGCAAGAACCCCAAGATACAGATGTGATAAGGCAGGGGTCTAATTGAGCTGGCTAACACAAGCCACCTACAGACAGCTAAGCTAAAAGAGCACCCTGTAACACATGCCCACTGGGGCTTCAGCTGTAAACATTCAACCCTAGACACTGCCTTGGCGTCTGAGCCTCACAGCCTGCCTGTCTGTGTGCTCCCCTAGAGGTTTGACCAGCAGGGCACTGAAGGAGTCACACTCCCATTGCATGCCCTGCGAAGGGGACAAGGGAACTTTTCCCGTTTCAATTGGATCATGGGGGTGACTTCCCCCATGCTGTTCTTGTCATGGTGAGTGAACTCTCACATGATCTGACGGTTTTATAAGTGTTTGGCAGTTCCTGTCTCTCTTTCTCTCTTTCTCATCTGACACCATGTAAGATGTGCCTTGCTTCTCCTTCACCTTCCTCCATGTTGTAAGTTTTCTGAGAGGCAAAGTTCTCATGAATGGATTAGCACCATCCACTTGGTGCTGTTCTCATGATAGTGAGTTACCATGAAATCTGGTTGTTTAAAAGTGTGTGGCACCTCCCTGCTGTCTTTCTCCCTCCTGCTCCAGTCATGTAAATTGTGCTTGCTTCCCCTTCACCTTCCGCCGTGATTGTAAGTTTCCCGAGGCCTCTCCAGAAGCAGAAGCTTCTATGATTCCTGTAAAGGCTGCAGAACTGTGAGCCAATTCAACCTATTTTCTTTATGAATACCAGACTCAGGTATTTCTTTACAGCAATGTGAGAACAGACTAATACAGGGTGTCTTACCAGCTGAGCATCCCAAATCTGAAAACTCAAAATCTAAAATGCTTCAAAACCAGAAATGTTGAGTGCCAACACAACATTCAGAAGAAGTGCTCATTGGAACATTTTGGATTTCAGATTTTTGGATTAGGGAAGCTCAACCAGTAAGCATAATGCAAATATCCCAAAATCCTAAAAAGTCTGAAATCCAGAACACTTTGTGTCCCAAGCATTTTGAATAAAGGATAATCAACCTGTATATTATGTTTCTATTCATTATTTATATTAAATATAATTTTAATTGTGACTTGTTTTATCCCAGTGTAGTGGGGAAAAATATTAAATTCATGAAGTGACAGTGGATGTCTTTTGAGCACAGTATTTAAGAAAAGGGTCCTTTGGGCTATGCCACACAGTGATGATGGAAACTCATGTGATGGAGTTCAGAGTGAATTACCAGTTGACCAGGGTCCTAACTTCTAATTATCAAGTCCGAGGTGGAAGGAGCTGGTAACACCGTCTTTTTTCAGAGGAAGCACTTGAGGAGTGAACAGTTTGGGTGACTCAACTAAGGCTACCCATTAGTCTCCTTATTTCCAGTCTCAGCCTCTTTCCACTTTATCATAGTGACAAAAACAAAAACATCTTTGTCCTAGCAAGAATTGGCTATGCAAATTTAGTGAAACAGAGCCTTTTGAGCACACATTTCTGCTTAGAACATAAAGAATGTGAGTTCTAAAATGACTGTGAATCTTCCATGCCTAGAATTTGATGAAATAGCACTAGCTCCTAATTCGCTTTAATTTTATTTGATCATTAGTGCTTAAGAAGGGAGCAACATTTGCAGGATATTTGTTTCTGGCAATATGCTCCATACAGAACCTTGGAACTAGACGTTTTTCCTGGAAGGTGTATTTAACGGCGACTGAGTACCTAACATCTGGGAAAAGAGGCAGCCAATTTCAAGTTTCCTTTCTGAAATTTCAACAGATCTGAAAGTATTTCAGGGTCCGATTAAATCTTCACCTTGTTTAGATGTTGTCACATCCAGACAGTCTTTGTTAATTTGGCTTTCAATTAGTCTGTTAATATTCTCAGATTTATATTTTGGCTACCTGCATGCTAAAAAGAAATCACATAGAGTTGGGGAATTTGGTTCTGCAAAACTGCGTGGTAAGATTTTTTTAAAACACAGGTACAATTCTATGATTTTTAAAGTTTGTATTATCCATGCCCTAAAATGACTCACATGCTTCAATGCAGGATACAAAAAATTTTTTTAAAAATCATTTGACTTGCAGGAGTAGAGATGTTAAGAGAAAATGAGTGGGGAATAACACATTTAGGAAAGGTGAAAATGCACAAGTTATGACACATTTTGGTCCAGCTCCAAATCCTTAAAGCACTGATGTCTTGTTCCAATTTTTTCCCATTACTTTCACTCCAATCCTATTCTTATTTCCAGCCAAGTAGTTTCGTATCTATTTGTCTTCGGCTCCACTGGGGGAAAGTAGCTATGCGGTGCTCCACCAGCTGACTGAAAAGGAGTGTTCCCTCCACAGATACACTCAGCACTGAACTGGGGGCAGTGGCCGGGCACTCAGTAGGGGACGGAGGAGGGGGCCTAAGACAGTGTTACGATCAGTTGTGTGCCACTGGAAGGAAGGTCAGGGCAGGGAAATCTCGCTACTTCACTACTCAGGTCTCTGGGTTGGGCTTGCCGCTCTTGGGGAAGAGCCACTTCTTGGGGCCCTGCACACAAGAGGACGCACGTGGAAAGGGTCTGTAAACCGACACCCGTTCTTCTAACCGAAGGTGACCATGGCACTGTCTTCTTGGGGAGAATTTTTTTTTTTTACGTCAGGCCTCATGCTCGCCACACGAGGATCGCCGCCAGGGCTGGGCTGCCGGGTCCCCGCCACACGGTGGAAGCACTGGAGGCGCGGTCCCGGCGCGACCTCGCTAGGCGCCCGCACTGGCCGCAGGACTGCGGGACTGGCGGTGGCGGCGGCTGCGCGGGGCGGGGCGGGGCTTGGCTACGGGGAAATGACGTCGCCGTCCCCGCGCGCGCCCTGGTAACGGCGGGTCCCGCGTCCTCCTCCATGTCCCCGCCTACCCCCGCCGCAGCCCGCCCCGTCTCCTCCTCCCTCCGCAGCCTCGCCCAGTCCTCGGTGCGGGCTGCGAGCGGGACTCGCGGAGCCACTCTGTCCTCGACGCCTCCGCCGGGCGCGGGCTGAGGAGCCAGCGAGAGGAGACCCGGCCCCCGGCCGCCGTCGCCCAACCCCGGGCATCTGCCCCGCGCCGTTGTCCCCGCGGCTTCGGGCGACGGGACCGTCCCGTCCCTTCCAGGGGTGACCCGGGAGTCGCGGGCGGGACGGCGCCTGCGACCGAGTTTGCGGGGCGCCGGGTGTCGGGTCGGGAAGCGGCCGCCACGACTCTTGCCTCGCGGGCGTCGTTGCTCCGCGGGCCTGCCTCTGCGCGCGGGGACAGGTGCCCCGGCCGGGGTCTGTCGGGAAGATGGCGACCCCGGGCATGAGCTGGCCGCAGCACTATTACGGCGGCTCGGCGGCCGGGGCTGCCAAATTCGCGCCCTCGCCGGCCGCCGCGCAGCTGGCTGGGCACAGTATGGACTACAGCCAGGAGATGCACCTGAAAATGAGCAAGAAAATCGCCCAGCTCACCAAGGTAAGGGGCGCAGCGGCGGGGCGGGTGGCGACCCTGTGCGGGCCGCGCCAGACTCACCTGCCGGCCTGGGAGGCAGCACGCCTTGCGCCCGCAGCGAGGGGAACGCGACTCCTCCGCCGAAGCAACAGCCGGAGACACCTCCAAAACCCTGCAAACTTAGGTGTAACGCTGGCAACATGAATTTAAACTAGACAGCACAACGGCACGGTGGGTGTAAGGGACTTGCACCTGCTTGCCCTTTAGGGCTAAGCCAGCACAGAACAAATTAGGATTTAGTTCCTTTATTCCACAATACTAAATCACTTTACTGTTGCTCCCATGCATCTGCCAGGGCCCCACGAGGCATCACACTACAGTACCATTTGAAGTACAGTACCGTATTTACGTAATATGACTCGGAATTAAACAGTATCTTACTGGTTAGTTAAGGGGAGACTCAACTTTCAGAGGAATGTAGAAGGGTAAAACATACCTTGAGTGCCAGTTTGGGGCATTTAATGAGTCATTCCTTATCCTGACAAAATGCCAAACAAGGCTTATTAGATGAATCACACTGTCTGCATCTAGTTCAATGTTTGTCTATGGAAGGATAATTTTCAAGGAGCAGAGAGCCGTCAAATTCAGCCACGTGTAGTTAGACTGTACCTAAATCAGGGGACTTTTTTCTAATTTAATACATGTTGATAATGAGAAGGAATTGGTATCTGTGAAGCAAGAGCAATTCCTATCAGTTCTATTGCTCTGCTTAGATCTCACCAGCAATCTAGCAATACCTCTCAGTAAGAAGTGATTTATGGTGTCTGAAAGTTAAGAAATGTGGTGTACCTTAATGTGTTTAAGCTGTCTCCTAACAGCTTGTTAGGAGAGTTCGTATGCTAAAGAGAGATGGGCATCATGGGGGTTACTGCTAGATAGCCTCTGAGTCTGACTCAACTCTAAAGTTCTCATATAATCCCATTGCTGGTTGGCACTTTTGAGAGAGTGAAGACAGACATGAGATTCCGAAGAGAGGAAAGGAAGGAAATGGGAGTGAAAAAAGGATGAAAAGAGAATAAAAAGATTTTAGTAAAGAAATGTGACTGAGGACAGAAAAGATAACATAAAAGGACTGACTACAAAAGGAGAGCACAAATGGAAGAGCAAAAGAAAAGTTACAGGTAGGTAACAGTTAAACTCAACCAACGTCTTGTGAAGTTTTCTTTTTTGTCTTTTGTTTTATCTCAGCACTGACTCAGAAGTTGTTTGTGCGGTGTTTTGTTTCCTTTTTTGTCAGAGTATTGCATTCAGAGAAAGGAAGATCTAAGAAGGAATGATAGTAGTGTATCATCAGAACATTTACACATTTGGAGTCTAAAAGCCAGGCTTCCTGCAGCAGTGTTTGATCTTCCGAATACTGATGTCCTGAATGAAGCACATGAATATTTATTCTGATTTTCTCTTATGATGTGTCCATAACATCCAGTGTTCTCATTTTAGATGTAACCCTCTAGAGCCCTACTGTAAGTAATAGGAAAACTCATTAAATTGGTTGTGGGACTGTGTACTGTTTAATAAAAGCTGTTGCTCTTCAGTACATTTTTTTTCTTTCTACTTAACACTTTTTCAGTTTCCTGTTCCTTTATCAGAAAAAAATCAGTCAGCACCACCGGTAAAGGTAGGTGTATTGATTGGAAGCTGGTCTTTTCTGCCATTACATTACCCACCTCATATCTAATGAGACAAGAGGGTGCTCTCAGGCCAGTGCTCTCACACCGCTTGAATGCCTCATCTGATCTTTACTGAGCGTTACTTGGACTCTGTGGTTTTGTGTTTGTAGTTACAGTCTCTAAACACTCTCTACCCCCTCTGCTAAGTACTTCAGACATTTAATCCTTCATACTAGCTTTCTCAGTGTCACATTTTGGACGGGTTATTGTCACGTTATTGACATTTTGGACTGGATAGTTCCTTGTTGGTTGTGGGATATCCTGTGCATTACAGGATGTTTAGCAGCATCCCTGGCAGTACTCAGTGGGTACCAGTAGCTACCCTCCCACACCCACTCCCAGTCATGACAGTAAACATGCCTCCAGATATTACCAGATTTTCCCAGGATGGGGCAAGGTAGTTGGGACAGAATCATTCCAATAAGAACCATTAACGTATCCTGAAATATCTGGGGATTATCCTGCCTTTATTTACTAAGATAAAGCCTGAGAATGAAACAGTCTGATAATAGGACTCTGTTGCAGCCAACATCTATTTCTACAGACATATAATAAGACTTGCTTTCTTTATGTACCATTTTGAAAGTTGTCAAATTTTATGGTCATATACACTTATTGTAAATACTGTACCATAAGCATGTCATCATGAATGTATATAAACATAGAGAGGGACTGTTACGAACTTTACTACTATCTGCCATATAGAATTTTTACTCATGAAGAGTTTATTCATATTAGCAGAGGTGCGTTCCCACTATGGTTGGAACTCGACAGTGGCTTATATTTCATAATTGTACACTGTAAACGTAACCATTAAAATTGGATTTTATTTCTTTTGGAAAGAAGTCAGTAGAACTTAACTCTTCAGCATTATAGCAGCAGCACACTTAAGAGCAGTGTGGAAACCTGACACACTAAGTTAAAATTCTCACTCCACCTCTTACTACTGTTGTGACCTTGAGCAAGCCATTAAACACTGAGCCTCAGTTTCCTAATCTTTAAAATAGGGATGATAATACCTATTTTACAGAATTGTAGTGGCACATAGTAGGCTCTTGATTCAGGCTGTCACTGAAAAGACATATACTAATATGAGTATCAATAAAATATGTATATTTTTTAAAATGCCTCTCTTCTTTTAAAATAAACCATTCTGCATTTTACAGTGTTGTATGATAGTGCACTTATTTTGAGAGTTTTCTGCTAAACTTTTAAAAAATGTGTATATAGTAGTATTTTTTTCTCCCTCGAATATCAAAGTTTAAAGTTTTCACATTTATTCTGTATTGTGGTAGTATATACTGAAAATACAGTGTGCATGTTTCAAAGATTTGGCTCGCTATGAAAGGATAAGCATGAAAGTAATATATATTATAATTTTGCCCATAGCGAAGCTCAATATATTTTTAACTAAAAAGCAGTCTTTGCTGTCTGCAGATTTGTTCAGATCCTGTTTCCTAAGAGCCTAACATAGCAACCTTCTCATGGTAAGGAGAACAGCAGTTCTTTAAGCACCTTTAATATAAGGGAGACTTTGGGAAATGTTACAGATACAGCAGGGAGCAAGACACAGTCTCTGCCTTTTAAAGGAAGCCTAGCATATTTGGGTCACTCATGTCAAGTTTTAAGAATTAATATTAGATTCTTGAGCTACATTATGGCAAGTTTCTGCAAATGTTCATGGCTGAACTATCTCAGGATAGGCAGTGAAGCTGGATGGATTCAGTTATGTTTTATAAGACCACATTTGTATACTTCTGTGCTCTCCACTGTGTTGACTTTTCAGGATATTAGGTTGAAAAGCAGGCCTTGTGGGATGTAATTATGAAAGCTTTTTTTTTTTGTCACTTCAAATTTTTTTCCCTTTTTGTCTCTTTCAATTTACTCTTCGAGACTGGTTCATCCTCTGCCATGGATTAACTTAATTTTTCTGGTTGCTCTTAGATAATACAAATCATCCTTCAGTAACAAAGTCACAAAAGTCTCAATTTGATTATTAAAATTAAAATGCCCAGTACCAACAAGTAAAAACTGCAGACCAAGCCTGAAATAAAGATGAAGCTTCTCCTTTAACTGGTCTCTTGTTCTGTCTCTTCCAAGCCAGTAACTGGGGAAGGGGGTATCATTGCCTTTTTACTTCTTACCTGGTTTTCCTACTCTTCCTGCTTTGTCTTGCCAGTTCTGGTTTCTGACCCTTCCAAAGTTGGACAAGGAAGAAGCAAAAAGAGTAAAGAGGAGCAGCAAACTTTTACTTGATTAGTGAAGAAGCTAGCTGGTGATTTAGTTTCAGTGCTTTTGTAGCCATTGCAGATGTTTAAAGCTTGTTCTTTCACTGGAGAATCCTCTACCTCCCACCTCAGTGGCTCTAGATTTTCACCTCAAGTCCTTAACAGTGAGAATTCCCTTACGTTCTGGTTGGTTGCTTACTCCTTCCTGAGCCTCTTAGAGCTAGCAGTACCTTCACCTTCACTTTGCAGAGGTCTGTGCAAACTCTAGATGCCCCTCTTGCATGGACTCGTGCGATCCTACCCCAGGTTGCTCACTCTCCTGTAGAGGCCACATAGGGAGCACTCATTCTTTGCACAAACTCTGCTGGTGGTCCCAGTTCAGCCCTCTCTCTTGTTCTTACATGCCTCTTCATGCAGCTTCTCATCCTTTAGATTTTCCAGGGATTAATCAGGTACCAGGTCAGCATGTTCTTCAAACTGCTTGAGACACATGTCAAGTTCTTCAAGTCATCCCCGCAAAGCGTTTTTCCCTAGGCTTTAGATGTGGGACAAGCATCTTCCACCCTTCCCCCTTGAAGACACAGGCCCCTGTTACCACAGCTCTCCCCAGGGAAATCTCTGAAACCTACTCTGTAATCTCCTTGAAGCGCCACCTCACTGGTGGTGGGGGTAGACAGGAACACACCTTAGCACTCTTTTCTTTAGACTGCCTCTTCTCATTTTTGAGAATGTTCTGGCAGCTGCTTTGGAATGTCATTTCTGTTGTCTGGTTCTCAGCAGAAACTTCGCTTTTAATACCTTGTTGTGTTAGCTGCTTATCAAATGCCTCTTTAGTTGATTGCACTTTTGATAGAGTCTATTTGTCACTTACTAGTATAGACATAACTAATATATGGTACAGTGTAAGTTCCCAAACAGCAGGAAGTAGTTTCTTTTGTGTTTTCTATGCTAGGATCAAGTCCTCTTATTTTACCCAGCTTATGGCTCTGCTACTAAAACTGTCCTGACCAACTACCCTTGTTGGGCTTTCCTTGCTATGCATTAGCATTGATTGTTGGTACTTCTTACTTGATGCTTAATAATGCAGACTTGCAAATACTGTTTATTGTGTTTATAAATATACTTTGTTTTCATAATTTGACTGTAAGGTTCTTAGCTCTAGGGACTGAATCTTTTATTTCATGTAACCTTAATATGAATGATTTGCACATAGTACCAAAGCTTAGTAAGTATTTACTGAAGAAGACAGTGGTCATAATGATACAGCAAGTAATTTTGTTATACAACAGAGAAAGGCAGTTTTTTTTGTTGTTGTTGTTTTGTTTTGTTTTGAGACGGAGTCTTGCTCTGTCGCCCGGGCTGGAGTGCGGTGGCCGGATCTCAGCTCACTGCAAGCTCCGCCTCCCGGGTTTACGCCATTCTCCTGCCTCAGCCTCCCGAGTAGCTGGGACTACAGGCGCCCGCCACCTCGCCCGGCTAGTTTTTTGTATTTTTTAGTAGAAACGGGGTTTCACCGTGTTAGCCAGGATGGTCTCGATCTCCTGACCTCGTGATCCGCCCGTCTCGGCCTCTCAAAGTGCTGGGATTACAGGCTTGAGCCACTGCGCCCGGCCAAAAGGCAGTATATTTTAGGAATTGTATCTGCTACTCTTCTGGGTTAATGACAGATCATTTCAACTGAGTTAAATTATTCCTAAATATGTAAATGTTTATTGACTGCCCTTTAAACTGCTTCAAAAAGCTATTTTATTTCTTAAGATATTTTGATGTAAAAAATAAAATGTAAAGTTCTTTATCTACCTTATAAATATTTGTCATTTCAAAGTGTAGGTAATTAATATACTAGTTTCTTAGCAAATATAAAAAAGCCTTGTGATTAGTCATTTTATACTAACTCTGCTTTTACTATATCCAGAACCAAAATGTGTTTATATAACACCAAAACCAGTGAATTTTTCAAATAATACTATTGTCTCTTCATGAAATAAACGATTTTTCACTAATTGGTTTGTTTGAATTACCTAGATACTCTTTCATAGTAATTCTGTGTTGCTTATGGCTTGAGTCTTTGAACAAGAGTGGTAAGTGGCCTCATAAAACATAGCAATTGGCTGAGTTTCACCTTAGCACTAGTACATGCCAAATGCAGCATCTCTTTTTCTTTGTTACATTGCAGCTTTGCCATGCTATTATGCAGTGGGTTAGATGTAATCTTTTAGTCATAGTTGAGTGGTTTGGATTAATTTCTTGCATTTTACTAATGGACACAAAAGCATAGTATCCTATTAATTAATTGGTCACAAACTTATAAAGGGACTTCCTTTAAAAATTTAGAGTTAAAGGTTAAAGGTTTAGGTCAGGCACCCTGGCTCACGCCTACAATCCCAGCACTTTGGGAGGCCAAGGCAGGCAGATCACTTGAGGCCATGAGTTCGAAACCAGCCTGGCCAACATGTTGAAATCCCGTCTTTACAAAAAATACAAAAAATTAGCTGGTGTGGTGATGGGTGCTTGTAATCCCAGCTACTTGGGAGGCCGAGGCACGAGAATTGCTTGAGCCCAGGAGGTGGAGATTGCAGTTGAGATCATACCACGGCATTGAAGCCTGGGTGACAGAGCAAGACTCTGTCTCAAAAAAAAAAAAAAAGATTAAAGGTTTAGACTTTAGACTGATCAAGCTGACCCTCTCGTTCTCTCATTTTATAGATATGGAAGGTGAGGGCCCAGTGTCATTTGAAGATTACTCAACCTGAACTCACATTCAGGTCTCTAGATTGGTCTAGGCGGGGGCGGCCACATTAACAGGCCTCTTTTCCCTGTGTCTATCTTCTTTCTAATATTACTTATTCAATGAGAGACCACAGAGTTGTTGTTTTTCCATGTTGAAATCGTGTTTTACTTACCATTTGAATCACAGATTTTTGATAAGGGTGAAACCAGCCTGCCTCTCCTCTGTATACTTTCTGTAGAACTTTCTGGGTTTATAGGTTGTATGTTTTGTATACTATGACTTGGTCACTTTGTAACAGGTTTTTTGTATGTGCTGCCAGCTTAATGTCATAATATTTTCACGTTTTTATTAACAGATTTAGTCATTCCAAACAAACATATTTAAAATAACATTAACTTAGAGACTGCCATACTTGGGGTGAAAATTACTACTATGGTTATTTTAGATGTCTTTCTTTTGACTGCTTTCATTCTTGATTAGATTGTTGCTTAGACCCCGTTCCTAAATGCAGTAAATTGCAAGTTTTCCAGTTTTTATTGACTTCACTAGCTGTTTTGTTTGTTTATGAAAATCCTTTGGTAGCCTCTAATCAGCAGTCTTAAAAAGTGTTATAAAGATAAAGATTCAGCAGGAATATGTGACTGGAGTAATTTCTTCACTTTAATTGATAAGTTCCCTATACTTTAACTTTTAAAATTGTGATATTTTTGAAAATTTTGTATCTCTTAAATGTGAGATGAGAATGGAGAATAACCTGGGTCTATAAAGCTAGTTAGTTTGTGGAAGAAAATAGGAGGTAATGGGGCCAGGGGAGTATTGATAAAATACTTTTATTTTGCGCTTTCAATTGATCTTAATGAGTTTTTTCTTTTTAAGAAAATCTTTATAAGCATTCAAATCAATTTGAATATTATGCCATGAAATGGAAAGGATGTGAATGACAGGAGTTCATAATGCCATTCTTTTTATTTACTACAGGAAGTTTCTATCCTGCAGGCCACTTTAGAATGTAAAGGACATTAAGTAAGTGTCAGTTGGTGCGCCACGTCCTTTTTTGGAGATAGACACCTATGGGAGACAATTACTAACTGAATTCAGGATTAGATAAATAGATAAATAAAAACAGCAACATTGAGATCCCGTCTCTACTTTTTAAAAAATAAAAATAAAGAAAACCGATGTTATAAATGGTAGTTTGATATGGGAGAATCATATCAAACTATTAGGTTTATATTTTATATGTCAAGTGTGGTCTAAACCATAGGGGACTTTTTAGATTGACCTAGAGACTTAATGGTCCTTCAAAATATTGGAAAATATTCTTTGACTACCAATCAATTAATATATAAAAAT
Source organism: Rhinopithecus bieti (assembly GCF_001698545.2). Lineage (NCBI taxonomy): Eukaryota > Metazoa > Chordata > Mammalia > Primates > Cercopithecidae > Rhinopithecus > Rhinopithecus bieti. The sequence goes on from NW_016805361.1 coordinate 1,641,470, forward strand.
GAATTTTTGAAACAATGATATTTGCAAGTTGGAGATTGCCAGTTGTAGTGTTTTGGGATGCTTAACATTTAAGACCAAAGCAAATATTTTAGAAAATCTGTGATTCTTAACTTTTAACTAAATTACATCAGTGAATAACTGTTATTGGTAGCCTTATTTCACCAAGGATTACATCTTTCTTTTCTACAGAAACTTCAATGAGAATGTATAAAAAATAGTGAAGTTGAATATATGAATTTTTTATCCCGTATCTTACAGTATTATCTTGAGATGTTAATGGAGGCTGAAACGATCAAAGGATCTCTAATACATGGAAAAACAAAAGACTTAGTGATCAACAATCATATGTGGAATTTGGATATTTTAGACCTGGCTACTGTGTGCTACCTCATTTAATTGTAAAGGAGATAGTACTTCTAATGATTTTTTTAATTGCTAATCTGTATTTCCTTATTTATATGTACCATCTCTATACTGAAGTTTAAGGAAGTTGGAAAGTAAAACATTTCATCTATAAAGTACATTACTAATATTTAAATTATCAATAAAATTGATAATTTTAGTAAAAGAATAGGATAAATTCCTATTTATGCTAAATTATTAGAGAATGAGTTATTTCAGTTAACTGGAAGTTTCCATAGCAGTTAATAATTTTTCACTTTCTAATAGTATACTTACATTTACATCATACCGTTCATATATCACACTGGAGTTCTTCATCAACTCCAGATCACTGTGAAATTGGACCAAACTTATACTAGTCCTATTAGGCCAGACCTATGAATGCTGATATTTAATTTCTGAATAAATTGTTACTTGCCCTTTTACTTTTCATGTCTTTCTTATAAAATGAAGTGCCACATTTGAATATTTACAGATTCTAGACATTGGCCTTGGTGGTTGAGTAGATTTTATTTATTCTGGCAAATGTGTGTCTGTGTTCACAGGTATTTGCATTTTTCATCCTGTAGCCCCTTAAGCACAGTTTTAAAGATTCTCATTTCTTTCAGAAAACATTTTATGACCAAAATAGTAAATAGTATTCTTTGCCTACTTTTAGATGTTTCACCTAGTGAATTTTGGGAGGAAGATGTGTGTGTGTGTGTGTGTGTGTGTGTGTGTGTGTGTGTGTTTAACGGTCTACTCAGAGTAATAAAATATACTTAGATATGACCAAAGTAGAACATGTAGGTCTATGTGTTTGGTAAACTTGTTGAATGCCTACTATATGAAAGACATTGTGCTTGGTACTATTAATTATTTAATACTATTTATTATTCCATTTCAGGCTATGTATTTAGGTTGGTGCAAAAGTAATTGCGGTTTGGGCCTTTATTTTCAGTGGCAAAAACCTCAATTGCTTTTGTGCCAACCTAATACTTTACTTATTTTTTCCGACTGACTTGAGAAAATGTATCTGGAATATATTAATCGTATATTTTAATTACAACATATTTATCAGTACATTAATTCTGACAAATTTTAAATGTGTAATCATGGGCAACTTTTTCTATTTGGTTTCATTCTTTTTGGGTAGAACTTATATACGTGCTTTTCTTGGATAAAGAAACTATGCGGATGCCTTCTAAATTCTCTAATAAGGTTTTGATGCCTCAGTTGACATATTCTGGTTACAAATCTCTAATATATTTGGCTGGGGGGTAGAGTGGTTAAAAGGAAATTTCAGTCTTAGAAACCCCGGAGTTAATGTGTTTGTGTTAGGTTTAGGTTTTTCCTGGGCAGCCGGAGGGCCACACTGTTCCCAGAGCCAAACGGCCCAGTCAGGCAGCAGTGCCCATCATATGGGTCAGAGGTGTGGTTCAGTAAATTAGGCATACCCTTATTTGAATTTCACCTTCACCACTTCCTAGTGTTTGACTTTTAATACATATTTTAACGACTCAAGGCTGTGTTGTCCTCATCTGTAAAATGAGAATAACAAAGCCTACTTCATAGAATTATTGTAAAGATTAAAGGAGATAATTGATGCGGGAGAGAGGAGTCGGTTTGAACCCACTATCCCCTCCTGACTTGGTTAAGCCTCTGCTGACATACTCTTTAATGATAAAGCAGGTTTTTAGGCCAGGCACGGTGGCTCACACCTGTAATCCCAGCACTTTGGGAGGCTGAGGTGGGTGGATCACAGTTGAAGTCAGGAGTTTGAGACCAGCCTGGCCAACATGGTGAAACCCTGTCTCTACTAAAAATACAAAAATTAGCCGGGTATGGTGGCACATGCCTGTAATCCCAGCTACTCGGGAGGCTGAAGCAGGAGAATCGCTTGAACCTAGGAGGCGGAGGTTGTGGTGAACTGAGATTATGCCACTGCACTCCAGCCTGGGTGCACGGTGAAACTCCATCTCAAAAAAAAAAAAAAAAACCGAAAAAACAAAACAATAAAGTAGTTTTTTATATATCTTTATTTTGTTTGTTTATTTTTTAGAGATGGGGTCTGGCTATGTTGTCCAGGCTGGAGTACAGGGGTGCCATCATAGCTTGCTGCAGCCTTTCACTCCTGGGGTCAAGTGATCTTTCCACCTCAGTTTCCCGAGTAGCTGGGATTATAGGTGCAAGCCACTGTGCCCAGCTGTATTTTCTTTTCTGATGGATATATAGTCTACATTGTTAGGGACCATAGCTGTCAAGTAGAGGTTGAACAGCAAATAAAATATAATCAGTTCTCATTATTCGTAGTAGTTGTATTCCATGGTCTAGGGAGAATACAGAGCTAGGTTCCTGACACCCTGTGGTCACAACATTTTCACCAACTGATCAATGTATAACCTTGTTTTATGTGTGTTTCTGTTTGAAACACCTTTTAAAATATATATTGATGCATTAACAGTGAACCCACAGCCAAATATCACTGTAACTCATGCCTGAACAAAGGTTATTTAACACACCTCGAGCGTTAGATTTTGGGGTTACATATAAATTTTAGCAAGTAAGATAATTTACAAATATGGAGTCCATGAGTAGAGAAGATCAACTGTATCTAAAAATGGAGGCACAACTTTGCATCTGCTGTTTTCTTAGCTCCTGCTGTTTATCAGCTATTGTTAGGGGCCTAAGTGACTATGACTCTTATTACCACCCTAAACACCCTCACGTGACTGTGACTTTGACTCATTATCTCGGTAAACACCCTCAGATGAAAGGGGCGGAAAGGATAGGAGAGGCTGAAATACTAATCTTTTGTGTGAGTTGGCAATCACCTACAGGCCACCCTACAATCATAAGCATCGGATAAAATTCTCTCCTTGTATGTTAATTGTAATCTTCAAGATCTAAAATTAAATCTATCACATTGCCCTAGGTCAGAAAAAGGAAAAAAAAAATGTAAATGATTCCAGGGCATGGAGCAAAACCTTTAAAAAATAATTTATTTTAGTTTAAATAAAATCTTTAATAGTCATCATTTGCCTAAAACATGTTTGCAGTTACTTCTTTTCTAGCATAAATTGTCACTGTGGGAGTTGGTTTCATTAAAAGTCTTTGTCTAGGTACCTAAGGATAACTTGAGATCTTAAACAGTTCGAGGCTATAGCACATTTGGTTGGATGTTTCTGAATTAACCTTATGCCGCATACAGAAAACTTGTACAAAACTATTCAAATATAGAATGTCTTAGGCAGTTAGTCTTACTGGTTTCTATCTTGATATATGCCTTCCTTAAATGACCTAGAAGAATGTGCATTTTCAGTGTTTTTATTGGTAGTGTATATTCATATCTGTCCACACCTTCTTGTTTCAGCCCCTAGTAATTATCAGAAAAAGGAATCCAGTTAAGAGTACTACTGGATCATGAGGGAGTTGGCAAAGATAACTGTCCTGGAATAAAAAGCAATGTGATCAGAAGCCAAGCTCATTACTATAATATTGCTCTATTTAGGACCATGTGTATCTTTAACCTTCTTCAATCCTGAGTCGCTGTTGCTATTTGCTCTCTCTATTCCTACTTCTGGATTGTGGAGCATTGCTAGAGAAAATTATGGAACTGGACTGTAGCACACAGTGCCACCCCCAAAGATGTTCACATTCTAATCCTAGAACCTGTGAAGATGTTATCTCACATTAGCGTATGTGGTTAGGTTAGGGATCTTGAGATGGGGAGATTATCCTTGACTCTTTGGATGGGCAGCTGTAATCACAAGGATCCTTCTAAGTGAAAGAGGGAGCCAAGGAACACAGGTGGCCTCTGGAAGCTAGAAAAGGCAGGGAAACAAGTTCTCCCCAAGAGCCTTCAGATTTTGGTCCAGTAAAACTATTTTCAGACTTCTGACCTCAGGAATTCTAAGTTTAGTACATTTGTGTTGCTTTAGGACACTCACTTTGTGTTAAATTGTTACCGCAACATGGCTCTCTACAAAATCACGTAGTCCAATTTTGTCTGATCACTCAGTGTTGCTGCACTGTATGATGTTGTTCTCTGCCTGAATTGTTCACAGCTGTGGAAAGTGTGTCCTCTCTTCTTTCTCTGTACACATGGGATGGATAAGCTGCTATTTTACTGAAACTAGCAAGCTTAACTTACTTGTCTGCAAAGATACTGGAGTTATTTATTCATGAAAAGAACTTTCTCCTGGTTCTTAACTGCCTTAGCTTTCGTGTACTACTGCTTTTCTATGTCTTACATAGATCACCCTTGACAGAGACAGATGGGAAACAAAGGAAATTAAATGGGAAGCTGTTGTAATAGTATTGGTGAGAAATTATGAGAGCCATGGATTAGGACAATAGTGGCAGAGAGATAAGAAATTTGAGAAATCTCAAATCTGAGGAGGAAATTTGAGAAATCTCAAATCTGAGGAGGAGATTTGAGAAACATTTTGGTGATAAATTTGGCAGGACTTTGTGACAGTTTGTTGTCGGAAAAGATTGAGGATAACGGGTCTATCATATACTGTGTACTTAAGTGTTTCCTGAATGAATGAGAGAGTGAATGAGTGACTAGATGGACTAGATAGCTATTAATGTTGACTGAGATAAGAATAAAGGAAGGACATATATTTGTTACCTATTGCTGGGTAAAAAATTATCCCCAAATTTGGCAGCTTAAAACAGCAAAAGTTTATTATCTGACACTTTTGAGATTCAGAAATCCAGGAGTCACTTAACTGAGTGCTTCTGGCTCAGGGCTTCTCATGAGGTTGCATTCAAGCTGCTGGCCAGGGCGATAGTCTCTGTAAAGAGTTGACTAGGGCTAGAAATTTTACTTTTGAGTTCACTCATGTGGGTGTTAGGAGACTATTTACCATATGGGTCTTCTTACAGCAAGTGATCTGAGGGGTGGGAAGGGAGAGAGACCAAGATGGAAGCCATAGTCTTTTCATAACATAATCACAGAGTGGTGACAGGTCATCATCATCTTCGCTGTATTCTGTTGGTTACATGGACCAACCATGGTACAGTGTAGGAGATAACTGCACAAAGATTTTAATACTAGGAGATAGAGATCACTAGGGGTTATTTTGGAGGATGTTTATCCCAAGAGAAGCAAAATTGATGGGAGAGTTCTGAGAGTTTTAGTTGGCCATGTACATCTAGGTAGAAACATTTAGTAAGCACTGGGATATGTGTCTATGCTAAAGGGAGAGATCAATAGTAGAAATAAAATCGTTAAAGTCATTAGCGTGTAGGTGGTAATTAAAATCGTGTGTAGTTGGTTGGGCCTTAAGCAGAGTAGAAAACATTTGGAATAGTTGCTGAGGAAAAGAGAAGAAAAGAGCTGACCAGAGACAAAGGAAAGTATCTATAAGACATCCGGTTGTCCCAAGAGGAATTGAAACATCGTATTTGGTATCAATTTTTTGTTATTTTTAAGAGATGGAGTCTCCCTCCGTCATCCAGGCTGGAGTCCAGTGACATAGTAATAGCTTACTGCAGCTCCAAACTCCTGGACTCAAGGGATCTTCCCACCTCAGCCTCTCGAACAGCTGGTATTACAGGTATGCACCACTATGCCCAGCTAATTTGTGTGTGTGTGTTGGTGTGGGGATGAGATCTTACTGTGTTTGCCAGACTGATCTCAAACTTCTGGCTTCAAGCTATCTTTCTGCCTTGGCCCCCCAAAGTGCTGGAATTGCAGGTGTGAGCCACCATGCCCAGCCTCAATTTGAATGCCTTGCAGTTTTCTGAAAGTCCTATGCAGTCCTTTGGAGAGGACCGTGGTTGAGCATATGAGGAGAGAAGCAGTCAGGTTACAAATCCAGAGCCTGAGGTTTGCCTGGTAGGTGTAGCTGAAGAACTGCATTTTAAGAGAATTAAAGAGCTTTTGTAGAGAGTAATTTGGTTAATCTACTGTTAGTTACTGTGTAAGAAAGGAAGGGAAGTAGGATGGAGCTAATAAATTAAGAGAAAACTTAAGGAGTGAGAGGACAATTGATATGTATGAAGATAATGCCTAGAAGTTGAGGGATAAAGGCAAGGAGTGGTAGCCTGAGGAGGCTATGTGAAGACTTCAGAGGTGGATAAGTTATAACAAGATCCAGGGTACAGTCTTGAGATTGTTTATGGGGGGTGAAAATCATTAGAATTTCGAATCCCAAAGAACTGTTAAGTCTGATATTTTGGATTCCACATGCATTTTTGAACTCTCCAAAGATAATTGGGTTGAGATGGAAGAGAGATTTGTGAGTCTCATGGCTTAATCTACACTAATGTGTAGTGACCCAGAGCCTGGTTTATGACTATGACAAAGTCAGTCAACTGATAAAGCTGAATTATAGGAACAGTTATAAAATAAGAGGCATTTTTTTTTTATTATGAGGGAAGAATACTGAGTCTAATTAATAATAGTAAATACCACTTTGGAGCAACTATTACCTGCTATTTTCTTATACTGTTTAATTTCATGCTTACCATAATCCCAAGAGGTTGATACTAGATTTCACCATGAAGCTGAATGTTAGAGAGGTTAAGTGACTTCCTTGAGGCCACGTGCTAGAAGAGCTGAGATTTGAACATGGATTTGTCTGACTGTGCCATATTGCCTTTTTTAGAGAACCGCATTGGGCAGCTAGGCGAATACCCGAATCATTTTTGAATCCCATGATGAGTTAGGAGCAACATAAAGTACAACGTCTGTTGGAACAGATTCTGTGTCTTGGAGAGCCAGGCTTGAGCAAGAAATGGGGCAGAAAGGGGGTTTTGAGGGTATAGGGAATTAGTTTTGTGTGTGTGCTTGCTTCGTTATTTAAATGCTGGCTCAGGGATTCCAGAGAGTATAATGGAGGGTAGGGGTCAGTCACTGGTGGGAGGAACCAGGAATGAGGATGGATATTGGAATTTAGCATGCAGCATGTTCTGCAGTCATGTAGCTAAATAATATGGAATATATAGTCTTAGAATGCAAAATCTTATTGTGCCTAAGTTTTTTTTAAACAGCAACTAGAAAAACAGGTATTTAACAAATGTTAAACAACACAAATTTTACAGCAAAATGTGATGTATTTAAGTGAGTTGATTATACTGTCTTTTCTAACCTGATTATTCATTTATACAAAATTTTGCATATTTTGTCATCTGAAAATAATGAATAACATGAATACATATACCAATAGTCTCCTGTTTACTAGGTATATGGATTTTGGTGGTGGTGGGGTTTCACCTTTTGTTGATGTTTAATCTTAAATCTGAATGACTTTCTTCAATCTAAATGTCTTTTAGAAAATTAACAATGAAGTTATTTAACAGAAGGAGAGATACTGTGTTAAATGTAGCCTCTAGATTTACCATCCCTGAGGTATAGAATGTTGTTTTATTTTATTCCTGTTTGTACTCTTGGAGACACAAGTTAAGCTTCAGGAGCTTGCAATCTAACAGATGTATAAGACAGAAAATACCTGAGACAAAGCAGTCTTTGGTAAACCTCTTAATGTTTAGCTGTATCTGAGTGAAACTGTGACCAACTCAGAGCATTCTGAGTCCTTTTGTTTCTTCTACCAAGTGCAACCGCTTTTACCATGAGGTGTGATCAGTGGAACTAGCCAATCTCTTTTTTTTTTTTTTTTTTTTGAGATAGGGTCTCTGTCACCCAGGCTGGAATGCGGTGGTGCGATCACAGCTCACTGCAGCCTCAACCTTTCCAGGTGCAGGTGATCCTCCCACCTCAGCCTCCTGAGTAGCTGGGACTACAGGCTCACACCACCACACCTGGCTAATTTTTGTATTTTTTATAGAGACAGGATTTTGCCATGTTGCCCAGGCTTTTATTCCAGGGTTCAAGCAATCTGCCTGCCTCGGACTCCCAACGTGCTGAGAGTACAGATGTGAGCCACCATGCCAGGACGAAACTAACCAATCCTATGCCCTGTGTACCTGGTTACAATTTCTTTGGAGGACCACATTAGTAACAACAAAAACAATTAAACCGAAAAGTGTACTGTGCATTACTGTGTTAAGCACTATACATACATTATGCTGTTTAATCATGGTACTTCTTGAAGTAGATATTTTTCTCTTTGTTTTACCAAAAACTCTGAGGCTTAGAGATGTTTAAAATAACTTTTTCAAAGTTATACATTTGTAAGTAAGAAGGCTAACCCTGGTCACCTCTCTCTAGCATATTTGTAATCTTGTGTAAAACCTAGTTGGCTGTGTTCAAAATGGTAAGACTAGAGTGTGTCTTGGAAGCCTCAAGCAACTCAGTCCATCTTGCCTCACCCTGTCTACCTGGACCCCAGGTCCAAATGCAGGCTCCCAAAGTGTTGGGATTACAGGTGTGAGCCACTGTGCCTTGCCCCTATTTTTTCTTTTGTTTTAATTGACAAATAATTGTAGATATTGATGGGGTACGTATGATGTTTTGATACATACAGTGTTTAGTGATCAGATCAGGGTACTTTTGTATCTTTAACAAATCTTTCCCTATCCCTCCCTTCCTCAAGTCCTTGCCAACCTCTCTCATCACATTTTTATAATTCCTTTGTAGAGCTCTTATTTCATGCTGAACAAACTTCTCTGCAGCCACACTTCATAAATCACTCAATCTCCTCACTTTAGTTGAAAAGTAGTTCAGATGTGGTGGCCCATAGGTTGAGAGAGGATTGCTTGAGGCCAGGAGTTCAACACCAGTCTGGGCAACGTAGTGAGAGCTCATCTCTACAAAAAGAAAAAAAAAAATGAAAAAGAATTAGCCAGCATGGTAGCACACACCTGTAGTCCCAGATACTTAGGAGGTTGAGGCAGGAGGATTGCTTGAGTCCAGGAGTTTGAAGCTACAGTGAGCTGTGATTGCATCACTGCACTTCAGCCTGGATGACAGAGTGTGATTCTATCTTTATTAAAAAAAAAAAGAAAGAAAAGTAATCCTGGCTCTCTCCTCAGGATATTGCTTTTCCTGTAGCCTTTGCAGGTGAACACAGCTCATTTTCACACAGTTCATCAACTAGAGGTCCTAAAGATGGTAATCTTCTTTCTTCTAGTTTTCATATCAACTTGTAAACTATTCCTCCTTGAGGTTTAGGCCAACTAGCTTTTTTACCTATACCTTTCCCTGTTGCTTCTTACTCTTGAAGAGACACAGTCCGTGGGTTCATCTAATATCCTAGCTTCGCATTTCTTGACATTTTCAAATTCTGTCATCATTATCTTTAATCAAGCTATTCATACATGTTTCCTCTGAATCTTAAACTCCAGAACTTCCAGCCACATGGATGGTGTGTTAGTCCATTCTTGTACTGCTATAAAGAAATGCCTGAGACTGGGTAATTTATAAAGAAAAGAGATTTAATTGGTTCATTGTTCTGCAGGTTGTACAAGAAGCAAAGCAGCTTCTGCTTCTGGGGAGGCCTCAGGGAGCTTTTACTCATGATGGAAGACAAAGGGGGAGTGAGGAGCTTCACATGGCCAGGAGGAAGAAAGAGAAGGGGGAGATGCTACACACTTTTAAACAACCAGAACTCAGGAGAACTGACTCACTATGCAATACCAAGTGGGAGGATAGTGCTAAACCATTAGAAACCAATCACCTCCCACCAGGCCTCACCTCCAACACTGGGGATTACAACCTGACAAGAGATCTGGGTGGGGACACAGATCCAAACCATGTTAGAAGGTATTAATATTTGTTGATTAAATGAATGAATGTCTTAAACTTTCAGTTCTCCCTTTTTCAAATTCTACCAATTCTTTTGTTTCTTCATTCTTATAGCCTTTTCATTTTCTCCCTGTTCATCATCTCTGTTTTCATTTCATTCTTTGTCTGTGCTAGACTGTGGGCTGTTGCTTTAGCCACTGTCTTGTCAGTACTGTTAGCTGCCTTGCCTATGTTTTTCCACTGTACCTTCTAGAACTGGCAAAAGGATAATACTGACCAAATATACAGCTCATTCCCTTTTAATATATGCCAGCAAGAAAGCAGTATCCCTGTAGCCACTCCTGTAAGGCTGAACAGGGTGAAAATAGATATGATACTAGGAGGGAAAGAATGATAGGAAGGAGCTTTGAATTGTAACTGAGATGACAGGGTCATCTAGGCTGGCCTCAAACAGTACCTAACAACAGTACCTGGTTTAACTAAATATCTTCCAAAATCTAAACTTTAATCTAGAAGTGACTAAACACTTAGAGGCAGCAGGATTACGTTTTTTTCTGCCAGGTAGTTATGAAGAATCATATACCGTGTGATTAGTGACCAATTTATACCTATTAAATAGAGTGGTAAGTTATAAGATAACCTGTATTTATAAAAATACAGTGGTTTGAAGCTTATATTAAAATTATACCAAGCAATAGTCTTTTTGTTGAAAATATTAAAATGTGCTTTTCTGGCAAAATCATACTTGTGGTGAGTGTATATAAAACTCAATGTAGCCATTTTCATTAATAAAGCATGTATAATTATAAACATCTGAAGTACTGGTATTATACTTTGTTTATAGTAAGTGCTGAATAATTGTTATACCTGACAGAATGTTTACTTATCATGTTTATAGTTGGGTGCACAGCATTTTGCTTCAAGTAATTATGTCTTTAGTCGTGACCTAATTTAGACATAGATTGGAAGAAAGGGTGAAAAACTGAAATAATTCCACTAAGTGGAGAGGATGTTAAGAAAGAAGCTTTTAAAACAAATTGGAAACCAAGCTCTAGGAAATGGTTTTGTTAGATGTATAATGGTTTCTCAAGTTGAACTGTCAAAATAAATGGAGAACATAATAGTGGATGTTTATTATTGGCAAAAAAATTAATTGGAAATAAAATCTCAGTAAAGTAGATTGGAAGAAAAATGTGGAATGTTTATTGAAGTGAAGAGATAGACACATTATCAACCTTGATTCCAGTTACCTGTCGCTGCTGTGGTTATCTACTGCTATCTTTTACACCACCTGAAATTTGTATAAAACAACTGGGCAGGTGGTGATGTTTCACATCTATAATCCCAGCATTTTGGGAGGCTGAGGTGGGAGGATTGCTTGAGTCCAGGAGTCCAAGACCAGCCTGGACAATATAGTGTGAGACCTCATAGCTACAAAAAGTTAAAAAATTATCTGAGTGTGGTGGCTCATGCCTGTAGTCCCAGCTACTTGGGAGGCCAGGGTGGGAGGATTGCTTGAACCTGGGAGGTGGAGGTTGCAGTGAGCTGAGATTGTGCCACTGCACTCCAGCCTGGACAACAGAGCAAGACCCTGTTAGCAGAACAAGACCCTGTCTCAAAATAAAATAAGATAAAATATAAAATAAAATAATAAAAAATAAATATAAAAGAAGATACAAATAAAATAACCATTATATTATGGTTACAAATTCTTGAGGTAGGAATTCAGAGAAGAGACAGCTGTGTGCTTTATGTGGGACCTCAGAATGGAAGACTCAAATGGCTGGGTGTGTCTAGACCTGCTGGGAATGGAAACAGCTAGAACTGGAGAATCCTCTTCCATTTTGACTTTTTTACTCATCTGGTACCTAGACCAGGATGACTCGAAATCTGGGCTCAGCTGGAATGCTAGACCAGAGGACCTGGAGGACAGTGTAGGTCTCTCCTTGTAGCTGAGGCTTTTCATAGCATGGCAGCACCTGGAGACTAAGTGTTCCAGAAACTGAGGAAGAAGCTGCCAGGCTCCTACTGAACTAGACTCAGAAGTCATTCACTATCATTTTTGCCACATTTTATTGGTTACAAGTGAATCATTGAGGCCAGCCTAGATTTAAGAGAAGGAGAATTGGGCTGGGCATGGTGGCTCACGCCTGTAATCCCATCATTTTGGGAGACTGAGGTGGGCAGATCACCTGAGGTCGGAGTTTGAGACCAGCCTGGCCCACGTGGCGAAACCCCATCTCTACTAAAACACAAAAAAATTAGCTGGGTGTGGTGGCACGCACCTGTAAGCCCAGCTACTAGGGAGGCTGAGGCAGGAGAATTGCTTGAACCCTGGAGGTAGAGGTTGCAGTGAGCCAAGATCATGCCACTGCGCTCTTGCCTGGTTGACAAAGCAAGACTCTATCTCAAAAAAAAAAAAAAAAAAAAAATAGAGAGAAGGAGAATTGGACTCTACTTATTGATGAGAGAGTGGCAAGGTCACATTGTAGAAGAGCATGTGGGATGGGAAATATTGTGGCCACCTTTGGGAAATAAAGTACACTTTCAGGGAAGAGGGAAAAACATTAACCCATACTTAACAGTTCTTTCAGTGATTAGCCACAGAGTTTCATTTTATTTTTTAAGCCAGTCATTTAGGATTGGGGGATTTTTATACTAACTTCAGTAACACTAATGTTAATGTGTTCTGATAACCCACTACTATCAGACCAGCCACCACAAACTTTTAAGAGAGTAAACACACACACACACACACACACACACACACAGAAGAGAGTTGGTAATGTAACCTGATATGGATCATTAAGAAAGACCTCTCCTTTGCCATTTTCTCTTATTTTAAATTTATTTATTTATTTATATTTAGAGACAAGATTGCCCTCTGTCACCTGCGGTGGAGTGCACAGGCTCGATCACGGCTTATTGCAGTCTCCACCTCCTGGGTTCAAGCGATCCTCCTGCTTCAGCCCCCCTGAGTAGCTGGAACTACAAGTGTGCACCACCACACCTGAATAATTACAAAAATTTTTTTGGTACAGTTGGGGGTCTCACTATCCTGAGCATTCTGGTCTTGAACTCCTGGCCTCAAGCAGTCCTCTTATCTTGGCCTCCCAAAGTGTTGGGATTACAAGCACAAGCCACAGCACCCAGCCTTCTTTGCCATTTTAAACAGAAATTTAGAATCTCTAAATTAACAGTGATGCTTTTCCTCAGTCCTATACTCAAACAAAGGAATTCTTAGATATATGGTAATAAGAAAGACTTTTATATTATAAGCATGGGAGAAATTTAGAATTTACACTATATAATCATGTGCACTTTGGATGTTGTCACTGCTCAGACAGTTCCCAGTCTTTTAGCTATTGGAACAGTAAGAAAGAGAACCATAATTTCAAGGCTTTAGGATTATCACTTCCAAGATTTGGATCTTTACTTCGTTAGTAATAGTGTATATATATGTGTATTTGGGCAGCAGCAGCTTTTATTGGTTTCAAGATAGACTGCATTAATTAACTGATTTATGCCTTGTGTTCCGTTATTGGAATGCTAGGCATGTGAATTGTTTATATCCTACTGCTCAAGGTCTGATTCCAAAAAATCAGAAAATTGCAACCTCTGGCATAAATGGGTTAATTCTTAAACATACTGTGGAATAAATTTCTCAATATGATTAAGTTCTCATTTCTATCCTCTTAGCCCATTTAAGAAAGGGGCAGATGGTGACATGAGTAGTAGTTGTGTCAGAAAGGAAGAAAGTCACATCTTTAGTACACAGTGGTGAGTACCCACCAGACCAGGCTTATATGGGATGTAGTTCCTTGTCAGGGGAGGTTCTAAGGAGGTTAGCGATCTAGTGGTTCCATTATAGAATGTTTGTGATAGTTGGGCTTTTCTTCTCTTGTCTCTTGGCTTCATTCTATCATGTATAAATGCTTGGCATGTTGTGAACATCCCAACTTACATCGCTTTGGAAAGGAAGTCCCTAGTAGGCTACATGAATAGCATTAGTCTTTGGAGATACTTGAGGATTTCAGTGATAGAGTTGAATAACGGTGTTAGAACCATGGTTTAGTAGGCAGTAAATTTCATGTCCAATGCCAGGTAATGTCCATGGATAAGACAAGAAATGTATTCTAGTGAGCATAAAACATTACTTTGGGACGGTAGAACTCTAGGTTTGTTTTGGGAAGTTTCTGTCCATTTCATCTTTTACGACTCATCTGTACCTGGATGTCTGCTGTGACCTCAATACTACATGTCCAAAATCTAATTAATCTTCTTCCTCATCAGACATCCCCCATATCCCAAATAACAAATAAACCAAAAACCTAGTTTCTTGTCTCAATCTAGCATTTCTGTCTGACTCTGCCTTAAATGTAATCTTTTAGAATGGAACATTTGAATTAAAATTTCCTCTTTTTTCTTTTAAGTATTTACACTTCTTTCTTTGAAATATCTTTTAGATTTTCCTTTTCATTTGCATTTCCTACAAGTAGGAATCAGTGTAGCCCTTATTTTTGCAAAGTTTCCTTTCATACTCTTCTATTTCAGTTTATCCTGCTTAGTGATATGGTAGTACTAATAAATGTACCCTGTATAAATACTCATTTTCTCTTTGTTATTTACTACATCAAATCTAAACTCCTCTGCATGTGTTTATCATATCTCTTATCAGGAGGGGGAGCAGAGATATTATAAAGACCAGGCCCCAGAAAAGTGGAGATTGTGGATTTTGTAGGAGGAGGAAGAAGAGAGTAGATATATTAGGCAAGGGGCGTGCTTTTGGGAAGGTAGCCAAGACAGGAGCTGAAAAGGGTGGATGAAGCCCATAATAAGTCATGCCCATTGCAGACAGTATCAGAGGGCTAAAAAAGTATGTTGTAATACCCAAAGAAATGCAGTATATGGGATTTTACACCAGAGATATATAGCATGTTTACTGTGCATACTTTCAAAGAATTGGGTCACCATGAGTACTCATTAGGGATATGCAAATAAAAAACACAGTGAGATACCACTTCACACACACTAGGATGGCTGTAATTAAAAAGAATGACAATAAATTGTTGCCAAGGATGTGGAGAAATTAAAACACCTATACATTGTTGGTGGGTTTATAAAATGGTACACTTACTTTGGTAAACAGTTTGGCAATTTCTCAAAAGGTTAAACAATTACCATGTGACCCTGCAATTCTAGGTATATATCCAAGAAAATTAAAAACATGTCCACACAAAAACTTATATACAAACAATCACAACAGCATTACATATTTGTAATAGCTAAGAATGGAAACAACCCAAATGTTAACATCAACTGATGAATGAATAAAATATGGTATATCCATACAATATAATATTATTTGCCCATAAAAAGGAATGAAATACTGATATGTGCTACAATATGGATTAAGCTTGAAAACATTATGCTAAGTGAAAGAGGCCAGACACAAAAGGCTAAATATTGTATGATTTCATTTCTCTGAAGTGTCCAGAATAGGCAAATCCATAGAGACAGAAAGTAGAGTAATAGTTGAGAGGGGCTGTGAGGGGAAGGGGGAGTGGGAAGAAATGCTAATGGCTGTGGTGTTTCCTTTTAGGGGGATGAAAATATTCTGGAATTTGGTAGCGGTGGTGGTTGCATAACTTTGTCAATATACTCAGAACCCACCGAATTGTATACTTTAAAGGGGGTGATTTTTTATGTTACATAAATTATATCTCAAAGCTGTTATTAAAAAAAAAAAATTGTCACAAGGCTCAGTTACTCAAGACTCAAAATGTGAATGTTCCTCAGTATAGGACCTATAAGGCAAGAAGTCTATGTGAATTTCTCTGCCTACTTTAATCTTATCCTAAGCAGTAACACATAACTTCACCGATTTGGTGGACCACTTAGGTTTAATGACGGTTAATATAAATGCATACATATCAAATAAAAACATTGATTACCTAAAGTCCCCTCTTATTTCACACTTTAGGAAATTCTTGCTCTTGTCTAAATGTTTGTGTCCCCCAGACTTCATATGTTGAAATCTCATCCCCAGTGCCATAGAATTAAGAGGTGAGGCCTTTAGAAGGAAAGAGCCCTCATTAATGGATTACGTCCCTTATAAAAGAGGTCCAAGGGAGCTTGTTTGCCACTTCTGCCATGTGAGCACACATGGAAGGTACTGTCACTGAGGAACAGGCCCTTACCACCCAGTCTGCTGCTGATCTTGGATTTTCCAGCCTCTAGAACTGTAAGAAATAAATTTCTGTTGTTTATAAGCTACCTAGTTTATGGTATTTTTGTTATAGCAGCCCAAACAGACTAAAACAATTCTGAATTATTGTATGTAATTGCTAAGCTAGCATGATTCATTTTTATTGTAATTCAGTCATTTATTTCAGCTTTGCTTTTAGGGTTACATACAATGTTTTCATTTTCTGTAAAAAATAGTGGAGATGGGATAGTAGAAAGAGGAATGGGAAGGTTGTCATTAAATTATATATGATTATATATGATTTTTTTTCTCTAAAGGATTTGAATGCTGAGAACTTTAAGGTTTTTTCCTGGAACTTCATTACATTAACTTTAAATCCTTTTACTATGGCACTGAAATTTTCTCAGTAGGGAGCGCATCATCATATTCGTCTCATTAAACTATGTGTAGTGCCTGCTGAGAAGTAGATTGGGACTTGAAAATGTTTATCACCATAGGAAACAACAGAAAAGTATTTTAAAACACAGCTACTTCTCTAAGAATTCTGTTTGGGGTACTACTATTATGTTTCAGAATTCTTAAAAACAGTTTGGCATAGTATTCTAATAACTGAATTAATTTTATTGGCCCTTATCTTTGTATTTAGTAAAGCAGGTGGTTGTCAATCATTTTTCCACTCAGTTGCCTCCCTTGGTGGGTGTGTGGTTGGCCATAAGATGGAGAATGGGAATGAACGTGTAGTCTTTTTAAAGGGCCACTTAGTGATTCTTGTATATACTACATCCTACCCCTACCCCAAATTGAAAATATTGCCACAGTGATCAAAAGGTATTAATGGAAGTATAATATCCCTTTGGTCATTGGGCAGAAAAGTGGTTAAGCACATTTGGTGTTAGGCTGTTACACAGAGAAATTTAGGTTGATGTGTTTTTAGATGTGCCTGCTTTGCTGGGAAGATAGGAGCTAAGAACAGAGCTATAGACACAGGAGTCAGAGGTGCCTGAGTTATAATAGCCCATTCCAGCTCGGGTTTGTCTGAAATAGCAGGTCACTGTCTGGGGGTTATATGAGTAATTTCACTTAGCAGGTGCTGTGCAAGTCCTCTATGACTTGTAAAGTATAAACCTTGGTTGAAGATAGAATGAAGTTTGTAGAGGTGCATGACCTCATAACAGACTAAACAACTGAGAGAGGGCACCTCTCCCCTGACTTTCAAGCAACCACCCCCTTCCTTTGCTGTATGTATGTATGACCCAAATAGCTCTTCCATCAGGTCTCAGGTCTCCAGCCCAAGGTTTGTGTTAGGAACCACAGGGCTCTTTTCCTGGGGTATTTTGATGCCTTTGGCTGTTCTTTAATCAAATCCTATCTAATACATCCTCCACGGTGCAACCAGAATTTTAATTTCTAAAATGCAAGTCAGATTGAATTATTCCTCTACTTAAATCCCTTCACTGGTTCTGCATTACCTAGGAAGAAAGGAGTGTTTACTGAATTTGGCACAATGTTATAACTTGACTGTTAGATGATTCATTATATTGGGGTACCTTCCTTTAAGACAACTCAGTGTATTTAGAAATTCAAATTCCTTGTGTGTTTTGCACAAAGCCTCTACCTATACAGCTTGTGTGATACTGGCCTCTTTCAGCTAGGGCTGCTTCCTGTCCTGCCTCTGGTGGTTGGTTGTTGATTCATTTGGTCTAAGTGGCTGCCAGCTTAAATCAGGAGTGGGAACCAGATCAGATACAACTCTGAAGGCCACAGAGAGGAGTTTGACTTTTTTCCTCCTGTATATGTATGGTGGGAAATGATCGGCAGGCTGCAAGCAAGGGTTATGTTATGATTTATGTTTTGAGATGACCACTTTGGCTACTGATTGAGGAATGAATTGTGGCACAGCATGAGGGGAAGCTGGAAGATCAGTTAGGAGACCACTACAGTGGTCCTAGGCCTAATGCCAGGTGGTGGTGGCTTGCATTAGGGTGGTTGTGATGGAAACAGAGGTAAGTGCAGACATCATGATGTATTTTGGAAGTAGAACTAATGGGACCTAATAATGGCTTCGTGGTAGGAGGAGGAGAAGAGTACATAATGGAGGAACTCTTAGGTAATATATTTGTGTATTTTCATTCTTTCACAGTACATTTAGGTGTGAAAGGAAGAAATGAAGAAACAAATAGAATATAGGTGTCTATATCCAAAATAGGTAATTGAAATTATTTTCAGTCCTTGAATTATGCTTGAGTTAGGTAGCTAATGTTAGGAATTACAGGAGAATGTGTGATTGGCAGAACATTAGGTCTATTCAAGGACTGACATAATAGAGATCACTATATGAGAGACTACAGTCATACCTCAGGAGATACTCAGGGAATCTGCACCCCAACTCAGGACCTGAGTCTCATACATAGGTACTGCTGTTTGGGAACCTGGGCCTCCAATGGCTGCTGGCTTTGAAGGCTCTGGCTTTTCAGAGGATTTCTCACCAAATACAACCAGATTCTACAGTGCTTATTTTCTGTTGCATAAAATAATCTTCCAGTCTTACCTGACTCACCTCAGTAACTTTTATTAATTTCCAAGTTCTTATTCAAAAGCCTATATTTGAGTCCCGTGATCAGACAAGATAACACATTATAGCCCTCTTATTCTTACTTTACCTCTCAAACCAATAGCAGGATATTCTTTTTTTTCTTTCTTGGCAAGATACTCCCTTTTTAAAAAAAATTTTGTGGGTACATAGTAGTTGTATATATTTATGGGGTATATGAGATGTTTTGACGGAATATGAAATAAGCATGTCAATGAAAATGGAGTATCTATTCCCTCAAGCATTTATCCTTTGAGTTACAATCCAATTACAGTCTTTATTTTAAAATGTACAATTAAGTTATTATTATTCTTTTGGTACCCATTAACCATCCCTGCTTCTTCCCTAAAACCCCACTACCCTCCCCAGCCTCTGGTAACCATCATGCTACCCTCTATGTCCACGAGTTCAATTGTTTTGATTTTGAGATCCCACAAATAAGTGAGAACATGTAGTGTTTTGTCTTTCTGTGCCTGGTTCATTTCATTTAACCTAATGATTTTCAGTTCCATCCATATTGTTGTAGATGACTGAATCTCATTCTTTTTTATGGCTGAATTGTACTCTGTTGTGTATATGTACTACATTTTCTTTCTTTCTTTAAACTTTTATTTTAGGTTTGGGGGTACATGTGTGAGTTTGTTACATAGGTAATCTTATGTCACAGGGGTTTGTTGTACAACTTACTACATCACTCAGGGGTTAAGCCTAGTACCCAACAGTTACTTTTTCTGCTCCTTTCCCTCCTCCCACCCTCCACTCTCAAGTAGGCCCCAGTGTTCCCTTCTTTGTGTTCATGAGTTCTCATCATTTAGCTCCCACTTATAAGTGAAAACCTGCAATATTTGGTTTTCTGTTCCTGAGTTAGTTTGCAAGGATAATAATAGCCTCCAGCTGTATCCATATTCTTGCAAAAGACTTGATCTCATTTTTTTATGACTGCATAGTGTTCCATGGTATATATGTACTATTTTTTAAAAATCCTATCTGTCATTGATGGGCACTTAAGCTGATTCCATATCTTTGCTAATGTGAATAGTGTCACAATGAACATTCATCTGCATGTGTCTTTATGGTAGAATGATTTATATTCCTCTGGGTATATACCCAGTAATGGGATTGCTGGGTCAAATGGTAGTTCTGTTTTTAGTTCTTTGAGGAATTGCCATACTGCTTTCCACAATGGTTGAACTAATTGACACTCCTACCAGCAATGTGTAAGTGTTCCCTTTTCTCTGTAACCTCACTCGCACTTGTTTTTTGACTTTTTAATAATTGCCATTCTGACTGGTGTGAGATGGTATCTCATTGTGGTTTTGACTTGCATTTCTCTCATGATCAGTGATATTGACCTTTCTTTTGTATGCTGGTTCGCTGCATGTATGTCTTCTTTTGAAAAGTATCTGTTCGTATCCTTTGTCTACTTTTTAAATGGGGTTGTTTTTCTCTTGTACATTTAAGTTCCTTATAGATGCTGGATATTAGACCTTTGTCAGATGCATAGTTTGCAAAAATTTTCTCCCATTCTGTAGGTTGCCTTCACTCTGATGATAGTTTCTTTTGCTGTGCAGAAGCTCTTTAGTTTAATTAGATCCCGTTTGTCAATTTTGGCTTTTGTCGTGATTGTTTTTGGTGTCCTTGTCATGAAACCTTTGTCCATTCCTGTGTCCTGAATGATATTGCCTAGGTTATCTTCCAGAGTTCTTATAGTTTTGGGTTTTACATTTAAGACGTTAATCCATCTTGAGTTGATTTTTGTATATGGTGTAAGGAAGGGGTCCCATTCCAATCTTCTGCATATGGCTAGCCAGTTATCCCAGCACCATTTATTGAGTAGGGTATGTTTTCCCCATTGCCTGTTTTTGTCAGCTTTGTCAAAGATTAGATGGTCATAGGTGTGTGGTCTTGTTTCTGGACTCTCTATTCTGTTCCATTGGTCTTTGTGCCTGTTTTTTGTTTGTTTTGTTTTATTTTGTTTTTGTGTGTGTGTGGTTTTTTTTTTTTTGAGACAAAGTCTCGCTCTTGTCCCCTGGGCTGGGGTGCAATGGCACAATCTGGGCTCACTGCAACCTCCGCCTCCCAGGTTCAAGCGATTCTCCTGCCTCAGCCTCCCGAGTAGCTGGGACTACAGGTGCCCGCCACCACACCCAGCTAATTTTGTATTTTAGTAGAGACAGGGTTTCACCATGTTGGCCAGGCTGATCTCGAACTCCTGACCTCAGGTGATCCACCTGCCTTGGCCTCTCAAAGTGCAGGGATTACATGCGTGAGCCACTGCGCCCGGCCTATATGCCTGTTTTTGTACCAATATCATGCTGTTTTGGTTACTATAGCTCTGTAGTATAGTTTGAAGTCAAGTAATGTGATGGATCCAGCTTTGTTCTTTTTGCTTAGGCTTGCCTTGGCTATATGGGCTCTTCTTTGGTTCCATATGAATTTTAAAATAGTTTTTTCTAGTTCTGCGAAGAATATCATTGGTAGTTGGATAGGAATAGCATTGAATCTGTACATTCCTTTGGTCAGTATGGCCATTTTAATGATATTGATTCTTTGTATCCATGAGCATGGGATGTGTTCTCATTTGTTTGTGTCATCTCTGATTTCTTTGAGCAGTGTTTTGTAATTCTCGTTGTGGAGATCTTTCAGCCAATCCCCCACTACCCTCGCCCATTACCTCGTCAGGTGATCCACCTGCCTTGGCCTCTCAAAGTGCAGGGATTACATGCGTGAGCCACTGCGCCCGGCCTATATGCCTGTTTTGTACCAATATCATGCTGTTTTGGTTACTATAGCTCTGTAGTATAGTTTGAAGTCAAGTAATGTGATGGATCCAGCTTTGTTCTTTTGCTTAGGCTTGCCTTGGCTATATGGGCTCTTCTTTGGTTCCATATGAATTTTAAAATAGTTTTTTCTAGTTCTGCGAAGAATATCATTGGTAGTTGGATAGGAATAGCATTGAATCTGTACATTCCTTTGGTCAGTATGGCCATTTTAATGATATTGATTCTTTGTATCCATGAGCATGGGATGTGTTCTCATTTGTTTGTGTCATCTCTGATTTCTTTGAGCAGTGTTTTGTAATTCTCGTTGTGGAGATCTTTCAGCCAATCCCCCACTACCCTCGCCCATTACCTCGTTACCCTCCCCAGCCTCTGGTAACCATCATTCTACTCTCTGTGTCCATGAGTTCAATTGTTTTGATTTTTCGACCTACAAATAAGTGAGAACATGTGATATTTTGTGCACAGGTATTCCTAAGTATTTTATTATTTTTGTGGCAATTGTGAATGGAATTGCCTTCCTGATTTGTCTCTCAGCTTGGCTGTTGTTGTGTAGGAATGCCAGTGATTTTTGTACATCGATTTTGTATCCTGAAACTTTGCTGAAGTTGTTTATCAGCTGAAGGAGCTTTTGGCTTGAGACTATGAGATTTTCTATATACAGAATCAAGCCATCTGCAAACAGACTTCTCTCTTTCTATTTGGATGCCCTTTATTTCTTTCTCTTATGTGATTGCTCTGGCTAGGACTTGCAATACTGTGTTGAGTAAGAGTGATAAGAGAGGGCATCCTTGTCTTTTGCTGGTTTTCAAGGTGAATGCTTCCAGCTTTTGGCCATTCAGTATGATGTTGGCTGTGGATTTGTCATAGATGGTTATTATTATTTTGAGGTATGTTCCTTCAATACCTAGTTTATTGAGTTTTTTTCACATGAAGGGATGTTGAATTTTATCAAAAGCCTTTCTGCATCTATTGAGATAATCATGTGACTTTTGTCTTTAGTTCTGTTTATGTGATGAATCACATTTGTTGATTTGGGTATGTTGAACTAACCTTGCATCCCGGAGATGAAGACTACTTGATCATGATGCATTAGCTTTTTGATGTGCTGGTAACCATCATTCTACTCTCTGTGGATTTGGTTTGCAAGTATTTTGTTAAGGATTTTTGCATTGGTGTTCATCAAGGATATTGGCCTGAAGTTTCCTTTTTTTCTATGTGTGTCTCTGCTAGGTTTTGGTATCAGACTAATGCTGGCCTCATAGAATGAGTTGGGGAGGAGTCCTTCCTCCTTAATTTTATGGAATAGTTTCAGTAGGAATGGTACCAGCTCTTCCTTTTGTATCTGGTAGAATTTGGCTGTGAATCCCTCTGATCCTGGGCTTTTTGTTTTTGGTTGGTAGGCTATTTATTACTGATTTAATTTTGGAGTTCATTATTGATCTGTTCAGGGAATCAATTTCTTCCTGGTTCAGTCTTGGGAGGGTGTATGTGTCCAGGAATTTGACCATCTCTTCTAGGTTTTCTAGTTTGTGTGCATAGAGGTGTCCGTAGTAGTTTCTGATGGCTATTTTTATTTCTGTGGGATCAGTGGTAACATCCCCTTCATCTTTGTAATTGTGTACCACATTTTCTTTATCTATTCATCTGTTGATGGACACGTAGGTTGCTTCCAAATCTTAACTATTATAACGGTCCTGCAACAAACATAAGGGTGTAGGTATCTTTTTGATATACTGATTTCTTCTCTTTTGGATACTTACCCAGCAGTGGGATTGCTGGATCATATGGTAGTTTAATTTCTAGTTTTTTGAGGAACCTCCAAACTGCCCTTCATAGTGGTTCTATTCATTTACATTCCTACCCATAGGGTGCAAGGGTTCCCTTTCCTCCATATCCTTGCCAGCATTTCTTATTGCCTGTCTTTTAGACATAAGCCATTTTAACTGGAATGAGATGATATCTCATTGTAGTTTTGATTTGCATTTCTCTGATAATCAATAATGTTGAGCACTTTTTTATATGCCTGTTTGCCATTTGTATGTCTTCTTTTGAGAAATGTCTATTTAAATCTTTTGCCCATTTTTTGATCGGATTATTAGATTTTTTTCCTATACAGTTTTTTGAGCTTTTATGTATTCTGGTTATTAATCTCTTGTCAGATGGGTAGTTTGCAAATATTTTCTACTCTGTGGGTTGTCTCTTCACTTTATTGATTATATCCTTTGCTGTGCAGAAGCTTTTTAACTTGATGTGATCCCATTTGTTCATTTTTGCTTTGGTTGCCTTGGTGCAGGATATTCTTAAAAATAGATTCCATGATCTTGTGGATGCTATGATATACCCTGTAATGGTTATAGTGGTAGTTGCTCCTAAGATCTGCTCTGCATTCCTGGCCATTCAGGGGTATGTATTAGCAAGACTGTGGTGTCATATGGCCTTTTCCAAATACTAAAGAAATGTTAGTCATAATTTACTTTACTTGATATACAGCACAAAGAATTCATGCTTTTGATGACAGGAAATTGCATGGGCATAGTAAAATTATGGTGTTTTTAGATAATTTTTTTTTATTTTGTAGGTATAACAATTACTACAAAATTGGTCATTTGAAGATCAACTTGGTGTAGTTAACTTTCTAAATTATTTTTCAGGCCGAGGCAGGTGGATCACCTGAGTTCAGGAGTTTGAGACCAGCCTGGCCAACATGGTGAAACCCTGTCTCTACTAAAAATACAAACCTTAGCCGGGCGTGGTGGCGCATGCCTGTAGTCCCAGCTACTTGGGAGGCTGAGTCAGGAAAATTGCCTGAACCCGGGAGGCAGAGGTTGCAGTGAGCCTGGATCACGCCACTGCACTCCAGCCTGGGCAACAGAGCGAGTCCCTGTCTCAAATAAAAGGTATACATTTTCTATCATGACCACAACTTTTATCTTACTTGCCAGATTCCAAATACTTGGTGTGATTTTTAATTTTTCTTTGTATTTCATTCCCTATATCCAACCTCTTATTAGGTTCTCTTACAAGATGAGATATGGAAAAAAGATAACAGTTGTAATAAGATAAAGGATGACATATTTTTCCTTATTTCTTTTGTTTTTAATATATTTTCCAAATTTTCTACAATGAATAGTGATTACTTTAGTAATCAGGGAATATATAGTACATATACTTTTTCCTAAGCATCATTTTCAGTAGGGATATGACAAAAGGAGGACATTCCAGGGAGATCACTAGTAATGGCAAAGGTGTAGAGAAAAAGAAGCATAATTAGTTCTTAAATATTTATCAACTTACCTAATCCAGATTTTGCAATATAAATTTTTTTTAAAAAAAAATTGGCTTAAATTGGTATTTAAGAAGAAATTTTGTCTAACTTGAGCATGAAAATACAGGAAATCTTTGTTATTGCAGCTTTGAGTATTTGTTGCTCTTATTAGTAATTTCATTGTGGTACATTTTGCATCTTCTATCTGTGTACGAGGCAGGCAGGCAGTCTGGTCTCTTGCGATTTTTGTAGCCTACCCTACATCCCCTCTCCACTGTTCTTCTGCCTCTTTCAATTCCAAAGTGCAGTCACCAAGAAGAAAAATCTGCTGTTAAGTCACTGCTCCAAGGTTGCTTTGTGGGTGATTTTTCTCCAAGGTTGTAATGCCAAAATGGCTTTTGCAGAGGCCTACATGTGACCTTGAGCCAGCCCTGGGTGATGGTTATGTCAGCTGCTCATCGGGTAGGTTTAAGAAGGACATTTAGAAAACAAGTGTTTAAAAGAAGAGTCTAGTTCCTATTAGGGTTTCTTTCCTTGATATACATATATGAATAGAATAGCAAAAAAAAAAAAAAAAAAAAATTGAGAAACTGAACCAGGGTTTTGGCAGGAAGGGGAAGATAGCCTTCCTTTTCTCATTTATTTTTATCAATATACCAGAGATTTCTCAGCTTCTTTTCTTTGATATGACCATAGAGCTGTGAACTAGATGAGTAGATGAGGGAAGGAATGTCACTTTTGGCTTCACTTCCCTTCTGCCTAAGAATATCCGCAATCCTTGAATAGATGGAGGGGCAAGAACTGGTTGGAGAACCCATAAGAAATGCTTTGAGAGCAAGCATAGGTTTTAGGTTACAGCATTCGAAATTAGAAGAGATCGCTAGAATTGTGGTCCTTGCTTGACATATTTGGTGCATGTTTACCTATGTAATGTACCTCAATGTACGGAGCCAGGTACAGACCAACTCCATAAATTTTAGAAGAAAATAAAGCACTTTAATTCCTAATCACCACATAGATTAATGATATCAGTAGCTGTCACTCTCTAGAGGCTCCAACACAGATGAGATCAACTAAGAGTTATACCCAATTCCCAGTGCTAGCCATTAAGGCTTTCCTTTTCTTCACATTTACAAACTCCAGACTCTATTAACATTAAATTATTTGGGGCATGTAAGTCACAGCACTAGTAGTTCCTGGGTAATTGGAATTGTTTTCTTAATTTTCTTTTCAGAATGTTCGTTGCTTCATTGACAAGTTTATAATTGATGTCTGTTGATTTTTGTTTTTGTTTTTTTTTTAATTAAAGAGAGATAAGTTCTCGCTTTGCCACCCAGGCTGAAATGCAGTGGCAAGATCATAGCTCACTGTGCCCTTGAACTCCTAGGCTAAAGCAATCTGGCCACCTCAGCCTGCTGTGTAACTAGGACTATAAGTGCAAACCACCACACCCAGCTAACTTTTAAATGTTTTGTAGAGACAGACTCTTGCTTTGTTGCCCAGGCTAGTCTTGAATTCCTGGTCTCAAGTGATTCTTGTGCCTCAGAGACCTAACACTTCTTAATCTTCTGCAAATTTGCTGAATTCATTAGCTTGAATAGTTTTTTGTTGATCATTTGAGATTTTGTACATAAAAAAATTGTGTCATCTGCAAATAATTGATAGTTTTACTTCCCCAATTTGGATGCCTTATATCTCTAGGACATCCAGTACAATGTTAACAGTAGTAAAAGTGTGCTTCTCCCTTGTCTTAATCAGTCTAAGGCTTGTCAATTTTGTTGATCATTTTAAAAAATCAACTTTTGGTTTCATTGGTTCTCTCTACTGTTTTCTATTCTCTCTTTCATTTATACCTACTCTAATCTTTATGCTTTTCTTCTGTTAGTTTTGGGTTTCATTTACTCTTCCTTTTCTGGTTCTTTGAGGTGTGAATTTAGGTTATTGATTTGAGGTCTTTCTTTTTCAGTGTAGTTTATAACAACTGCTCAATTATGCCAGTATAGTGGGAAGGCAGCCATAGACAATCATAAATGAAAGGGCATGCCTGTGTTCCTTTATTTACAAAACAGGTTGCAGACCACTGTTTGAGCTGCATCCTACAAGTTTTGATACATTTTGTTTTCATTTACATTCAGTGGCTTCCTGCCCATTCTCCCAAAGAGTTTTTCTTTTTTTCTCTTTCTGCAGCTTCACTAGGTTTATCACATGTACCCTGGGGGTAAAGGTGCAGAGGTGGGGCAGGGGTAGAAAAGAGGGTTTGTTGCCCTTATCCTAGTAGCTTATGGCTTTTGTTCCTTAGATGAGAAGGATCTGGGTAGAGTTTTTGCGCTTTCCCTGCAGTGGGAGGCCTGTTTCTCCGAGGAAAGCTTTCTCTAGTCTCCTACCCAGTAAACAGTTTTTCTTGTGGCTACCAACTGGGGTCATAGGAAAGAGACTATGAGTAGGCAAACTTGATTGTGTCTGTGGCTTCCCTGGGTTCCATTTTCTCACACTTGCCCGTGTTCTGCCTTTAGCAATTTTTAATAAATTTTTGCTGAATTCTTACCCACTTATGATGTGACCTTCTGATTTTCCTTCTGTGTTCTGCCACAGGTGAGCCAATGCCTGTGTTCCGTCTGTCCTTGGAGACTTTTCTTAGACTGAAGGCCAATTGGTTGCATTGTGATCTCAGCTCTCTGATAGGTTCATGAAAATTGATGAGTTAACAGGTTATTTCACAGTTATTAGGTAGAACATTGCTCCATTTATATTTCTACATTCTAGGTGGAAACTGGAACCCCATCAGATTTTTTTTTAAAATAAATTGAACACATCCAAATGTCAATGTGAATAGATATTTAATTTTCTTCGGATAATTCTTTAACCTGCTGCCTGACTCTTGGCATTCAGAATTTTCCCCAAATTCAGAATTTGGGGACCTGGGGACACATTGTTCAGGATGTAGATTTTTAAAAAATAGGCTTTACTCTTTTAGAGCAGTTTTTAGGTTCACAGCAAAGTTGAGCAGAAAGTACAGAGTTCCCATCTCCCTTTCTCCAACACACATGACCTCCCTGACTGTCAGCATCATGTAGTAGTGATATGTTAGAATCGCTAGACCTACACTGATACATCATTATCACCCAAAGTCCATCATTATTACCTAAAGTCCATGGTTTACACTAGGATTTGTTCTTGGTGTTGTACATCCTAGGGATTTTGACAAATGTATAATGACATGTGTCCACTCTTGTGGTATTACATAAAATAGTTCCACTGCCCTAAAAATTCTCTGTGCTCTTGTTAGCGGTGGAAGAAATCAGCTCTGAATTACCCCGAGTTACTGGTGGTGAATCCATATGGGTCCACAGCAACTTCAGTCTTTGCCTCCTCAAAAGAAAGAATTCAACTGAGGGGCATAAAGCAAAAAAAAAAAAAAAGAGAGAGAGAGACCAAGAGTAAGAATGGACGTTTAGAAGTGATTTCCTCCTGGTTTATTTTTAAGCCAAGTAGTTTAAAATTCAGGGAAATTAAACTTCCCAGTTTTGGGGAATGCATCTGAGGAACATGCCCTGCCATATGGAGACATGATTACCCATCTACCACTTGCGAAGAGAGAACACAGGAGAAGAAAAGGAAAAGAAGGCATTCCCCCTTTCTTCTTCTTATTCTGGATGAGGCATCCCTCATTGTCCTGGGTTCCAGGCTTACCCGATCTTACCATGTGCCCCCGGTTCTGGGTTCTGGGCTTAACCAGTCTTACCGTATTCCCCTAGTTCTGGGTTCCAGGCTTGACTGGTCTTGCCATGTCCCCTCACTTCTGGGTTCTGGGCTTAACCAGTCTTACTGGGTACCCTTGGTCCTGTTACCAGGGGGTCCTTACTCCCAGAGCTCCCAAGATGGTGGCGGGACACTTCCAAGATGGTGGCAAGCCTCGTGTTCTCTGACCTGGGGTTCTTGGCCTCAGAGTCCAAGGAATGGAATCTTGGGCCATGAGGTGAGTGTTACAGCTCTATTAGAAGCCATGGGTCACTGAAGAGAACCGTGGAACCCAGCAAGTAGTGTTCAGCTCGATTAGGATGAACCCGGGCACTTAACCATGCAGGAACGATGGCAAGCCTTTAGCCCCATCCGGAGTGGCAGTGGGCACCTCACTGGATCAGGAGCACAGCAGACACCCTGCCAGATCCGGAGGGATGGAAGTCAGCGGTGGGTCTGCGAGGGTGACAAACAGCAGTGGTGGACGGCGAGCGAAAGCTCAGCTCGAGCCGTAACAAACACGGACCAGAAGAGTGTGCAGTTGCAAGATTTAATAGAGTGAAAACAGAGCTCCCATACAAAGGGAGGGGAACCAAAGAGGGTAGCCAGTTGCTTGCTGGAATGCCTGGGTTTATATCCCAATCATTGTCCCTCCCGCTGTGCTCTCAGGCGATGGATGATTGGCTATTTCTTTACTTCCTGTTTTTTGTCTTATTAGCATTTTAGTGAGCTCTCTTTACTACCTGATTGGTCAGGTGTGAGCTAAGTTGCAAGCCTGGTGTTTAAAGGTGGATGCGGTCACCTTCTCAGCTAGGCTTAGGGATTCTTAGTCGGGCTAGGAAATCCAGCTAGTCCTGTCTCTCAGTCCCATCTCATCACAATTTTAGCTTAGAACCACCCTTCATCTCTGTCCTGTGGATCTCTTGTGTGTGTGGCCTTGGGCTGGCCTTGTCACCACGACCTTATAGTAATACCCTCACTTCGAAGTATTTTAGTAATAAAATGATCATGTCTTTTCTTAGAAGCTTATTTCTCCATTAACTGCTGCAGGGGCTGGAATTCTCTCCCCTAGAATATGACTTTGAAGGCCCTGTTGCCTGTTGAAAAGGGTGTGGAAGTAATTCAATAAATGGGAGCTGAAGGAGTAAGTGGAAGGAATACTCGTGGAAACCCTTCAAATGCTTGCAAAAACACAGCCCTTGGATTCAAGGGGGCAGCATTTGTTCACCTTCTACAACAAAACGTCAAACATAAATCAGTAACCCCTGAGGACTTGCGGCTTGGGGTAAGAATTTCTCCACCTCCTAAAGTGGTGCTAACTTAAAAAGCAAGTGGGTGGAGTCCTTAAAAAGGGCCAGAGTGAAGGTCTGTGCAGGTGGATGAGCAGCTTTTAAGAGCCATTAGAAAACTTAGCCCTGGGACATAACAGGAACCAAAAGCACTTGGTGAGTTGTAAAAAGCCAGCAAAGCCAGGGTTCCAATTCATATTTGCCTCGGAAAAGAGCCGATTTTAGTTGAAAAAGCAGAGGAAGCCCCAGACATTACATGGTTTAAGCTTTAGCCCCACCATTTGTGCAAGGCTCCTGTCAAGGAGGGCCATATAATGCCTTGGATCTGCTTGGTACAAACGCTAAAGCCCCTCCCGCCTCTGCAAGCCACCAGTCAAGGTGAGCTGAGAAATCAGCTGGGCGGAGCAGAGTCACTCTGGCCAAGAGGAATTACTCTGGGGAATTTGTTAGTACGCAGGAAAGAGAGGAAAGCCATGCATGTGGGTCAGATGTCTCCAGCTGAAGAAGGTGAGGCATAGAAATCTCTGACCACTAGGAAGGTCATGGCACCAAATATGTTAGCGGTGGAAGACATCTGAGGTACCCCGAGATCACTGGCGGCACATCCATACAGGTCCACAGCAACTTCAGTCTTTGCCTCCTTGGAAGAAACAATTCAACTGAGGGGCATAAAGCAGAAAAACAGACTGAGGCAAGTTCCAGAGCAGGAATGGAAATTTATTTAAAAGGCCTTAGAACCGGAGAAAGGAAGGTGCACTTGGAAGAGACCCAAGCAGGCATATGAAGGTTAAAGAGAGAAGGTCAAGTCCCCGTTTAACCATGATGCTAGGACTTTATAGGCTCACCTCTTTCCCACGATTTTTCCCTAAGGATGGGCTGCCTGAGCACGCGTAGTGTGTTTAGGGAGTTATACACATGCCCATCTGAGGCTTTCTTCCTTTTTCCAGGCTAGTATACCCAGAAGTTACTTTGCCATTTTTGTCTCTTAATCTGCATGCCCAGGAAGTTGCTTCTCCCTGGTGATTTGCTTTAATGCGACCCCCAGAGCAAATGCCAGAGAAAAGGCAAGTAGGCAAGGCAAAAAAAAAAACTTTATTTACAAGCCAATGTGAAGGAGGGAGCGAGGTTCACCAGTCTGCGGCGGTGGAGGCCGACGAAGTCGCTCCGGCATTCTCAGGCAAGGTTCCTAGGTCTGCACAGGAGCAGGGGCCAAGGAAGTTCGCACCGGCGTTCTCGGACGAGGTTCCTGGGTCCCACGTACGAGGAGGGGCCAAGGAAGTTCACACCGGCATTCTCAGGCAAGGTTCCCGGGTCCCGCGCACGAGGAGGGGCCGAGGAAGCTCGCTCCGGCATTCTCGGACGAGGTTCCTGGGTCCCGTGTATGAGGAGGGGCCGAGGAAGCTCGCTCTGGCGTTCTCGGACGAGGTTCCCGGGTCCCGCGCATGAGGAGGGGGCCGAGGAAGTTCGCTCCGCGCGCCCGCCGGGAGCGGCTTTTATGTCCTGGGCCTGGGAGTGGGAGGGCAGTGGGCGGGACATAGGCGGGTCGGGGGTGGGGCGGTAGGCGTGGCTAGGCGGGTTCCGGTTCCTCTCAGTAGGAGGTCGGGTTGCGCCTGCGCAGTCGACCCGTGTCTTTCCCGGGCGCAGGAAAGTTGACGGTGAAGAACCTGGAACTGCGCCATCTTGCCTCCGTTTGTCCAAACAGTCCAACCTTTTATTGATAATAGTGATAAGGGGCACTGTGGTCTGTCTGGCTACTTCCTGCTGTTAAGGGACGT
>NW_016805361.1:1677836-1682340 GCF_001698545.2 Rhinopithecus bieti
CCGGAATGGAGATTACCTCCAGGCGGACGTCTCCGTCCTGGACGGGTCTCCCACGGAACGGAATGGAGTTCCTTTGGGCAAACGTCTCTGGCTTTGGGAACTTCCCTGGGTCACCTGGTGACCGGAAAAAAAAAGCCTTGGGCCTGCACAGGACTTCTGGCCAAGGAATATGAGAGAGAGGCAAAAGGTACTCACCCCTAGGAGACTTGGTCTCGACTTGAAAGCGATGTCCAGGTCCTGGTCCGTCTGGGGTGTGGAAGGAGGAGGCTCCTCGGACCTTGGGAGGCCCTGAGGAGGGGTCTCCTCCCGGGTTTCGGCACCAGCTGATTTGCTTTAATGCGACCCCCAGAGCAAATGCCAGAGAAAAGGCAAGTAGGCAAGGCAAAAAAAACTTTATTTACAAGCCAATGTGAAGGAGGGAGCGAGGTTCACCAGTCTCCGGCGGTGGAGGCCAACGAAGTCGCTCCGGCATTCTCGGGCGAGGTTCCTAGGTCCGCACAGGAGCAGGGGCCAAGGAAGTTCCCACCGGTGTTCTGGGACGAGGTTCCTGGGTCCCGCCTACGAGGAGGGGCCAAGGAAGTTCGCACCGGCGTTCTCAGATGAGGTTCCCAGGTCCCGCGCACGAGGAGGGGCCTAGGAAGTTCGCTCCACGCCCCTCCGGGAGCGGCTTTTATGTCCTGGGCCTGGGAGTGGGAGGGCAGTGGGTGGGACATAGGCGGGTCAGGGGTGGGGCGGTAGGCGTGGCTAGGCGGGTTCCGGTTCTTCTCAGTCGGAGGTCGGGTTGCGCCTGCGCAGTCGACTGGTGTCTTTCCCGGGCACGGGAAAGTTGAGGGTGAAGAACCCGGAACTGCGCCATCTTGCCTCCGTTTGTCCAAACACCTGGGACCTGCATTCAGTTAACATTTTGATGTTAACAGGTGTGGACCATCAGTAAATGGCCTCTCCCTGGTGCTGCTGAATTATTATTTTTAGAGAGGCAGTGTGATAATTGCCAAACCATCCCCTGACATTTCTAGTGGGGGGCGGGGCAGAGCCCTGTCCTGCCCCAACCTTGCCTAGCTATGATACCTGTAACACTGCCTATTCCTTCCACCCTCTCCTCAACCCCTGGCAACGACTGATCTATTTACTGTCTTCGTACTGTTTTCTTGCTTGCTGATTTTCTAAAGTAAAATTTTGAAGGTTGAAACTTATCAGTAGCTTCTGTAGTATAAAACACAAAAAGAAATGGCTTTGCAAAAGTTTAGCAAATATTATTTTTTACGTATTCTAAATTAAGTTAGACTACCACAATTAACCTATGTTACTGTTATTATTTAATTTTCTTTTTTATTTGTCATTAGATGTTGTCATTTTTTATTCCAAAGGGCAAAACACAGTTTTGGTGTTGCCATCTCATTCAAGAATATTGAGGGTGTTTGTATTGGTCAGATAGCAAACAGTGAAGGCATGTTATCAGAATAAACCAATGAACTATTATCAAAGACAGGTGTGGTGGCACATGCCTGTAGTCCCAGCTACTCAAGAGGCTGTGGCAATAGATCACTTGAGCCCAGGAGTTCAAGGCCAGCCTGGGCAATTTAGTGAGGCCCTATCTCTTAAAAAACTTAAAAACAAACATCAAAAAAAACCCCTAAAAACTGCTATCCTTTTGTCCTGCTGTCAATTAAACTATGATATTCAATTGACAGTAAGATGAACACTGATTTAAGAAATGTTCAAATGTGAAAGAAAAAAATCTTAGAACCATTGCCTAGTACCATTGTAGGCATACAAACAGAAAAATATACAGAGATTCTAAATCTTAAAATTACTATAAGGAGACTTTCCAGTTAAATTTCAGGGGCAAATTAATACCCAGGAACTTTTTAACTCTAACTGACATTCCATGGTACTCACTCTCTCAGTGTCCAGGATTATTGGACCACACCAACCACAAGAATCATTCACATTTTGTGCCTTAACTGAAGTTGCTTTCCTCATAGTTCTCTACAACTGACTTTGACCCTTTATACCTTTCTAATTACTGCAATCTTTATCCAGTTCTTTCTACTGAAAACTTGTTATGCCGTGTCACAGTATTCTGTACTACACAGCTTGACACTTAATATATATTATCTCGAATTGTGTGCCATTATATTTTATGACAAAAAAAATATGTTTTATTTTGAGCAGGTCTGTTTCAGAAAGATTAAGAACATTCATACTTTTCTTTGCTGGAATGCATATAAAAAAGTACTGAGCATCATGTAGTGAACATTCACAAAATGTTTGTTGTTTTGATTTTTGTTGTTGTTGAAGTGTGGTAACACAGATCCCATTGCACAGATCCTGAATAATAGCTATCTAGTAGGACTTCTGCTTGCTGTTTGAGAATTCAAGTTAAATCTGGGGAAACATATGTATTCTACATTACTGTACACAAAGATACCTCCAACATTATTAGACTTTATCAATATTTTCCAAAAGATTTCCCAGCAATAATTATAGAATCATATAGAGAGGAAATATATCTTTAAAGACAATTTCCCAGAGCAATTGGATTTTAAAGTTGTTTTAAAATTAGAGTTTTATAGTGTCCTTGGCTTAAATAAATCCAAATGAGTTCCTTTTGTGAACTGCCTTGTAAATGTTTTCATTGGACACACGTCTGTTGCTGAAATTCATATGATTACATAATGTATGAAGAACAGCTTTTGTCTTTTGATTTTCCTTTCTAGTAAAAAAAAAAAAAGATACTGGACCAAGGGAAAAAAAAAGGAAGTGAGTCATTCATGGGGCTGAACTATTCTGTGTAGGTAGCATTTGTTCCCATGCTATTCATGTTGAACTCCAGATCTTCAGTACATCTCTCTAGTAGATCCTGTTCTAGTCATTAATAGGAAATAGATAAGTGACTCAATATTTTGTATTAATATGGTGTCAACGAAAAGAGTCAAACTCTGTAAAATATTTGAAGAGATGTATTCTGAGCCAAATATGAGTGCCCAGTGGTCCCTGACACAGCTCGAGGAGAGGCTAAGAACACATGCCCATGGTGGTCAGGCTGTAGCTTGGTTTTATACATTTTAGGGTGACATAAAACATAAAGCACTACACATAAGATGTACATTTGTTCCATTGGGAAAGGCAGGACAACTCAAAAGGTTGGGGACAGGGTGGGGGTTTCTGGTCATAGGTGGATTCAAAAAAAATTTTTTTTTTTGGCAGCTGGTTAAAAGAGTTGTTATCTGAAGACCTAGGAGTGTTTGGGTTAAGATAAGGTTGTGGAGAGGAAGGTTTTATCATGCAGATGAAGCCTCCAGGTAGCAGGCTTCAGAGCTCTTATCTGACCTAAAAAGATGCCAGACTCAGTTAATTCTCTCCTGGGTGAGGGAGAAAACCTAGAAAAGGAAGGGTATTCTCCACAGAATGTAGATTTTCCCTACAAGAGACAGTTTTGCAGGCCCATTTCAAAATATGTCAAAGAAATGTATTTGGGAGTGAAATACTTCAGTTTCTTTCAGGGCTTGCTGTGTGTCCTGTAAACCAGGCTGGAATTTGGTGTCTTGTTGCTACAAAACATCTGCTTCGTCAGTCCTCCTAAAGGGCTTGCCACACAGGGGTAGGTTAGTTTGTCTTAGGGACTAAACCTTTTGTAAACAAAATTCATTTTCTAGTATTTTTTCTAATCTCTTAATACTGAGTCGGACATTACAAAAGAAGAACACTAGTTTAGCAGAGGGTTGGGGGAAGGGTAGTATAGGAAAAGCACACTGATAAAATGTGCCCTGATAATGTATTAGATACTCTAAGCAGTGGTAGGTAGGATGGATTGAGAAGCTACAATGTAAGATTTCCACAGAGAGAAACTTGACATTAAAAACCTATAAGATAAAGACTATAAAAGTCTATGCGTTCTAGAAAACATCCAGCCTGGCCTCTCTAAAAAATAAAAAAATTTCATCATTTATTAACATGATGAAATAAATAAACAAAAAGCGAAGGTTTTTTTTTTTTTCTTTTAAACTATATATTAAAACAGACTGAAAGAATATGACAACTCAATACAGTGTCGAATCCTTGATTGGATATTCATTGACAAAGAAAAACAACTGTAGTTTTCACTATTGGAATAATTTGGTGAACCTGAATATATGCTGTGTGTTAGATAATATTCTATTAAGTTAAATTTCCTGGGAACAATAATGCTACTGTCTTTGATCTTATGAAACAATGTACTAAGATATTTAGTGATGGGTCCTGATAGCTGCAACTTATTTTCAAATGATTCAGAAAAAAAGAAAATTCATGCATATGTGTACACAAATGCTTGGTGAAAGAGTTTGGGATTTTTCTTTCTAACATTCATTTTGCACTAAGTGATAGTCTATGAGTTTTGGTTCTTGCTTTATTCTTTAGAATGCTTGTTTATGATCTCCTCATTTAAACAGTTTTTCTTTCATCTGCCTCATTTTATTAGTGTGAGGTACTTGGGACTATTTCTTTTCTTTTCTTTTCTTTT
>NW_016805361.1:1685563-1689263 GCF_001698545.2 Rhinopithecus bieti
TTTGGAAAAAAATAGCCAATTTTATGAGTGATTATGATCATTTACTAAAGTTCCTTTTAAAATTAGTCTGTCTCCATAAATAAATAATGCAACTAATAAGGAAGTCTTACCATGTTTTAGTGCGTTACATGTATTTTTAAAAATAGTTACATAACATCAATTTTTGAAATTTCAGTGATCAGTTGATCTTATATCAATGGTGCTACTAAATAAGATCTTTATTTAATATTTGAGAAACTCAAAGCTTGAAGAAATTAAGTGATTTTGTCTAGTGTCAAACCTTTGTTATATCTTCTGTGTGTTCAAATAATACAGGGAATTTTTATATTACCTTGATCTGAAAATAGTGTTCAGAGAAAGATACTAATAAATAGTTACCTTTATAATTACATAGAAAATGAACAATTGGAGGATACTATATCCAGTTAAGCTCAACTTGAAAATACATATGTAGCACTCTTACTTAAAAATAATATAATTTAGTAGTGATGTATTTCAAGTGATCACTAATGAAAGCAGTATTAATTTGTTATTATGTTTGGCTTCATTTTGTTATTTCTTTTTTAAGTTTTTGGAAACTTATTTAACATGGTTTTCCCTGGAAAATACCAATATATGGTCAGCATGAATATATGTTCTTTTATAAAATATGCTTCCAGAATCACTTAATTGGTTTTCTCAGTATATGAGTGGTAGTGGAAAGAACCCTGTGCTATTTAATAGGGAGTAAACCAAGCTAGTGCAAATTTAGATCTTTTATTATTTTGTATTTGTGGCTGCCAATTTTGGCTGATAAGATGGCTTGTCTATGTATAGATTAGAACAGGAGTTGGTAATAATGTATTTTCCACAACTACTCAACTTTGCTGTCATAGTAGGAAAGCAGCTATAGGCAATACATAAACAAGTAGACATAACTGTGCTCCAATCATACTTTATTCATTAATACAAAGACAAGCAGCAGCCATATTTGGCCTACACGTTGTAGTTTGCTGACTCCTGCCTTAGAATATCATTAGAATATCAAGTGAAATAAAAGCTCCTCACTGTAATAGTTTTAAAATTATTTGTTTTATTTATTAGTTTTGTTTACTTAAATCCTATTCTAACTTAATGCTTTAATTTGTACATTTTCTTTTAAATTTCACCTTTTGATTGCTACGGTGCTTTTATATCTTCAGCTTCTTTTTAGGTTCTCTAATATCCTCATACATCTTTCCAACCTTATCAAGACTCCTCCAAATTTAATTACATATTTACTGACAATCAGGAGTGAGTGAGGTAAGGCAATGGAGGTTCTAGATATAAACAAAAGATAGACTCTTATGGAGACTCATTAAAGGAGGCAGGACTGGAACTGATTCATCAGAGCTTCGAGGGAAATTAAATATTAGGAAAAAGAGAAGATTATTTCAATAAATTGTTAACAAGGGGAAACTCACATATTTCCTCTTTCCCTCGTTTCATCCCCAAAATATGAATTCCACCAGGGACTGGTTCTTTCCAAGATCATTTCCGGGAGCAGAATGCTAATGATGTGACTTAGTTCTCTCTTTGGATTTTACCTCTTTGAATTCCCTTTTCCTTCCTTGTGGCTAGGACTGACCCGCCCTGGAAAGGCCTGAAGCCTGTGGCTTGTACCAGCTTTGCTCTAGGCACTCTAGCAAATGGGCTTCTCTCTGGCTGGTCGGCTGGTTTTTCCTTAGTGTCCCTATTTGAGATAGGAAAAAACAGTTTTTCCTACCCTTACACTGGATAGAACACGTAACACCTCACCTCTGGTCACCAAAATGTGTGTGGCTTTTCTCCCCCAACAACCAGTTCTCTAGTGGACACCAAATGAGTATACTATAATTCAGTTCATTTCTGACACTATCTGCCTGAAGATAGCGTCAGATCCCACAGGTTAAAGGCTTAATCCCACAAGACTGCCCTCATTCAGATGGCAATTGCAAGTTCTTCTGGCAAACTTACATAAATAGGGGGTTCATACTACCCTCCCTTGGGTTGGATTAATTCGCTAGAATGGCTCTCAGAACTCGGAAAAACACGTTTACCCCCAGTTATAGGGTACAGAAGAAGTTAGTTAGATGGAAGAGATGGATAGGGCAGGGTCTATGGGAAGGAATGAGGAGTTTCCTTGCCTTTTCCAGGCATGCCACCCTCCCAGCACCTCAATGTGTTCAGAAATCTGGAAACTTGCCTTTTGTGTTTTTATGAAGGCTTCACTATGTAGGCGTGGTTGATTAAGTCATTGATTGTTGGTGATCAACTCAGCCCTCAGACCTTATCTCCTCCCTAGAGGTCCCTGTATGGGGCTGAAAGTTCCAACTGTATAGTCACATGATGGGTTCCTCTGGCAGCCAGCCCCCATCTTGAGGCCATCCCAAGGGCCCACCAGGAGTCACATCATTAGAACAAAAGATGCTCGTATCACCCAAGAGATTCCAAGGGATTTAGGAGCTCTGCTGTTATAGAACTGAACTGGAGTCTGCTTGCCTGGCACAGTGAAAGCATACCTCAAAGTTTTTGCCGTGACAGAAAGTTGCCTATTGCAGAGCGCTAAGCAGGGGGAACCAGCAGCTAAATGCTCAAATCCAGCCTCCCCAATGGCTTGCAGGCAAGGATTTTTAAAGGCAGGGGTAAATTTCAAGAAAGCAGAAGCTACAGGCTGAATCATAAGTCAATACAAGGAGGTTACACATTGGCTTCAGCTTAAAAGGGCAGGACATTTGAAGTGGCGGGCACTCACAGGTGGTAGGTAGATTCAGAACTCTTCGGATTTGCAATTGATTAAGGAAGGGAAGCTTTATTTAAAACATTTTGGTTCAGTAGAAAAATGTTAACTTGCTAGAGGGAATGACTTTCTCTGAGTTCCTCAGAAAGAAACTTATTAATAAAACAAGGGGTAATAACTAAAATTTAGTCTTCATTTCCCTCTTATCTGGAGTCTGTATGCCAGCAGATCCATTCAGTGGGGGTTCAAGCCTCTAAAAGACAACTCAAGGGTGTATGTTAGGATGTTAGCTTTAGTTTCTATAAGAAAAGCAAACATCTCTGGAGCTTTAACTTCCTTGGCTATTGTTCTTAGGATACTATTACCTTCTCATTTAACAAGTTGCTGAATTACCTCTGAGGCTAGCTACATGCCTAGAATTTTCTTTTTTTTTTTTTTTTTTTTTTTTTTTTTGAACAGCTTGGTGCAAAAGTAATTGCGGTTTTTGCCATTACTTTTACTTATTTATTTATTTTATTATACTTTAAGTTCTAGGGTACATGTGCACAACGTGCAGATTTGTTACAGATGTACACATGTGCCACGTTGGTGTGCTGCACCCATTAATTCGTCATTTACATTAGGTGTATCTCCTCATGCTATCCCTGTACCCATTAACTCGTCATTTACATTAGGTATATCTCCTAATGCTGTCCTTCCGCGCTCCCCCAACCCCATGACAGGCCCCAGTGTGTGATGTTCCCCTTTCTGTGTCCAAGTGTTCTCATTATTCAGTTCTCACCTATGAGTGAGAACATGCGGTGTTTGGTTTTGTTTTTGCGATAGATGGCTGAGAATGATGGTTTCCAGCTGCATCCATGTCCCTAAAAAGGACATGAACTCATCCTTTTTTGTGGCTGCATAGTATTCCATGATGTATATGTGCCATATTTTCTTAATCGAGTCTATCATTGATGTACATTT
>NW_016805362.1:0-35200 GCF_001698545.2 Rhinopithecus bieti
ATCCAGGACAATGGGTCCTGAGCCCTGGCCAAACCGGGCATTTCCTGGGGCCGACGTGGCCCAGCCACAGCCCAGCTGCCTGCAGACCACATTGGCATCATTGGTGTCCCAGCTGTCATCACACACGGTGCCCCAGGAGCCTCGGTATAGGACCTCCACTCGGCCCTGACACCTGTCACCTCCATTCACCAGCCTCAGGGCCAAACTGGATTCAGATCCTACAGGGGAACACAAGAACCCTTCATCCATCCCTCAAGAACCCTTCATCCATCCCTATCAAGTATTGTATATTACTGCTACCGGAGGTTCAGCTTTATCACAGTGGAAGGAGAGGTGATGTACTATGTTGCCCGGGTTTATGGAGGCTCCAATTTTGGGGAAACATCTGTGACCCCAGTGGAGGTGACAGGAATGGAAGCCCCACTCCCTACTCTGGGCACACACAGGATGGAGCTCCACAGCTCCAGAGGGCAGGCCCATGCTGGTCCCATGTTCAAGAGTTTGGTGGCACCCATGCAGTCCTCTCTGGTTTCTGCAAATTGCCAGGGATAGCGGGGCCATGGCCAGAGAGCTGCACGGATAGAAATTTTCACCCACCCTTGCAGGTCTGCAGTGCATGGTCAGAAGGCCACGAATGAGGTCCCTACAGAATTAGGGAGCCCTCCAGTGCTTGTTCTGAGCACCTGGATGAGGATCATTCCCGAACACTTGGAACAGGGTCCCGTGAGAGACAGATCACCAGCAGCCTCCACCCTCCAACATCAGACCCAGGACTGGCTCACCAGAGACTCCACCTTCCTCCCACACAACCCACAGGGACATGAAGAGAGGGGCCCACCTTGAGCCGCATCCTATCAGTTTGAAACACAAAATATGTCCAGAGATAGTGAGCCCTGGGGAGGGGTGAGAGGATTATTTACCTGCTGTTGATGCACGTGAGATGGGCCAAGTGTCTGTAAATTGCAACAAAGAAAAAAGACAGAATTAGACTTGAAGGCAAAAGGCCCAGAACAAAAGGTTCTCTGGGAAGGGGAATCAAATTGGAAACAATTCCACTTCCTGTTCCTGCCACTTGCTTCCCATGTGTCTGCCCAGGTTTCCTCTGCTGTGAACTCATCCAGGGACAAAGGTCCTGCTGGAGACCAACTGAGCCCTCCATTTCTCTAATCCTGGGGTATCTTTCTATGTGTTAGGGGATACTCCCCACCACGCCATCCCACATCTGCTGATGCATGGACTGACAAGATATCAGACGCCATTGCTGAGGCTTGGACACTGGAAGCTAAAATGTTAGGGGCACCAGGGGCTTCCCAGGGGACAATCAGAAATCAGGTTTCTGGCTAAGCAGAGACACCACAAACCTTTATTATCCCTTTCCCTGCCCAAGCACAAACTCTGCCTATTCTGGATACAAATGTGGCCCATCATAATCTTGGAATTTTTCCAGCAGCGATGGATGGGGGTATTGAGCCTGCCCTGACAATGCGTTGAACAGTTCAGAAGGTGACACCCTCAATTTTCAGAAACTATATGTGAGTCCTGAATATAAAAGGACCAAAGCTGATTAAACAAGGGCCAGTTCCTGAACCTGTAAGGGTTGTCCACTGGGCCAGTTTGAAACTGTTCCATGAAAGCTGAGAGGGGTTGAAAAGAAGACAGAAGCCTCCTGAATCCTATGTGTGTTTAAAAAGCGTTGTGCTGGGGTCTCAGTTACACAGCCGGTGTTGGGGGTGGAAATAATATGCTCCACAGTATCCACACAGAGAAACAGGAGAGGTCTGTGGAGTGGGGAAGAGGTGATTGGGCAGAAAGAGAAGGGGCGTTTTGAGGAAGGACACTGGAAACTTACCTGGGCCAGGTGTCGACTGGGACTGGGAAACTGTGAGAAAGAGAAGAGAAGGTCAGATCAGGCACGTTACACAGAAGTCTGCAAAACTGGAAGGAGGAGGGAAAGAAATGGGCAAGTGTGACACTCAGTCCATCCTAGTTCCTATCACACAGGCAGGGACATTGCCATGCCCATTCCCACAGAGATGCACGGTGTAAGGTGTCGAGGCAGATCCTGTCCACTATTGCCAGCTCTGAGGTGACTAACTTTGTGTCTGCCCAGGGTAACCAGGTTGACCCCAAACCAACCCTCTCCCTTGCACGTCTTAGGCATTTCTGAGTCAACAAGGCTGAGGAAGCCACCCCAGCCAAAATCCCTTGTGTGATCTTCCAGCCTGGACCAGAGGCAATAACAAGGCCATGCCTGACCGGCCTCATGTGGGCTGCCCTCCCCACACCAGACCTGGAACACAGGCAATGCTCAGCAGCGTTCTGAGAGGAGCTGAGGTCAAGAACTCCAACCCCACACAACCCAGGCCTGACATGAAGAGACACACATTTACATTCCTAACCTTTGAGCCTCTATTTGCAGACGTCCTCACTGGATCTCAGCTGAGAACCCACTTCCAGAGAAGCATTTTTAGTTCAGAGTTCCTCGCAGCGAGAGGATTCCTCCCCTGCCTTGCTGTCTGTCCTGCGTCCATGATACCCTCACCCAGTGCTACTCAGCAGGGGAGAAATGGAACCCTGGGGAGCCAGCACTTTTCTCTTCTGCCTCTTCCTTGCACTACCTCAAGAAAAGGAGAAAGTCTGGGTTGTTTGAGTTTGGTCCCCTGTCCTAAGTGACCATAGGAACACCAGGCCCTGTAGCGAAATTCATACAGATTCTTAGCAGAGAGCTAACAAGACTGCATAAATATGGGAAACATAGAAGAAGCTTTGAGCGAGGAGATCAGAATGTAATTAGGATTTTCTTCCTAAGCAAACTCCAGCCTAGGAGAGGGAACCCAAGGTCTTGGAGGCCCACCTGAGCAGATGACACCAGCATCTTCATGATGGCCACAGTTGTGGGACAGCCAGCCTCTGTGGGGGCAGCTCCACAGGTAGGACTCCTGTCCTGAGCAGCGCACATCATCCAGGACAATGGGTCCTGAGCCCTGGCCAAACCGGGCATTTCCTGGGGCTGATGTGGCCCAGCCACAGCCCAGCTGCCTGCAGACCACATTGGCATCACTGGTGTCCCAGCTGTCATCACACACGGTGCCCCAGGAGCCTCGGTATAGGACCTCCACTCGGCCCTGACACCTGTCACTTCCATTCACCAGCCTCACGGCCAAACTGGATTCAGATCCTACAGGGGAACACAAGAACCCTTTATCCATCCCTACCATGAGGTCAAGGATCTAAGGCACGTTCCACACTCAGGGCACTTCCTAATGGCCAAGGTCACCTGGACAAGCAGTCACAATTGAATATGACCGCAACCAGAGGTTCAGCTTCATCACAGTGGAAGGAGAGGTGATACCCTATTCTTCCTGGGTTTGTGGAGTCTCAGGTTTTGGGGAAGCACCTGTGACCCCAGTGGAGGTGACAGGAATGGACGCCCCACTCTATACTCTGAGCACACACAGGATGGAGCTCCACAACTCCAGAGGCCAGGCCCATGCTGTCCCCATGCTGAAGACTTTGGTGGTACCCACGTGGTCCTCTGTGACTTCTGGAAAATTACCAGGGATGGCAAGGCCTTGGCCAGACAGCTGCAGGGACAGGAATTTTCACCCATCCTTGCAGGTCTGCAATGCATGGCCAGAGGGCCAGGAATGAGGTCCCAGGAATAGGGAGCCCTCCAGGGCTTGTCCTGAGCACCTGAATGAGGATCTTTCTGATACTTGGAAC
This sequence comes from Rhinopithecus bieti, assembly GCF_001698545.2. Lineage (NCBI taxonomy): Eukaryota > Metazoa > Chordata > Mammalia > Primates > Cercopithecidae > Rhinopithecus > Rhinopithecus bieti. The sequence goes on from NW_016805362.1 coordinate 3,724, forward strand.
AGGGTCCCACAGGAGACCACAGGAGACAGGTCACCAACACCATCCACCCTCCAACACCCGACCCAGGACTGGCTCCCCAGAGACTCCAACTTCCTCTCACTCAATGCACAGGGACATGAAACAGAGAAGGGCCCACCTTGACCCTCATCCTATCATTTTCATTCAAAATATTTGTCCAGAGGTAGAGAGTGAGCCCTAAGGAGGGGTGAGAGGATTATTTACCTACTGTCGATGCAGGTAAGGTGCTGGTCGACAACGTGTCTGTAAATTGCAACAAAGACAAAGGCTGCAATTAAAGTTGAAGGTGAAAAACTCCAAAAGGAAAGGTCTCTGGACAAAGCAAGCATCATGAAAACTACTCGATTTCTGGTTCCTGCCACTTGCTCCCCATGTGTCTGCCCAAGTCTGTAGATCAAGGAGCACAGCCAGGGACATAGGCCTCGCTGGAGACCAGTCCAATCCCTCTTACCTCTGAAGTGTGGAATATCCTCTTCTCAGCTACAAAGGGTTTACCTGCCCCATCCACAGACACATGGACTGATGGGCACATTGGACACCATTGCTGAGACTCTCACACTTGAAACTAAAATGTTAGAAGGATCGGGGAGCTGCCCAAAGGAGTACAAAGTCTCCTGGCAAGTGGAGGTACCAGAAATATCTAATCTATCTCTCCCCGCCCTAGCACGGCCTCTGCCTTTCTGGAGGTAGATGGGGCCCTGCCGCATCTAGGGGTGTTCGAAGGAGTGAGGAATGGAGGTATCAGGCCTGCACTGACATTGCTTGCCCACGGACAGTCATGTTTAAGGCTCTAGCTGACATTGCCTTCCCAGGAGACTTTGGCAATCACTCTCAATTCTTAGAAAGATCATACCTTCTTAACCATGTCTGGTTAAGAAGCTTCATGCTAGGGTCTCAGTTACAGAGCAGGGAAAATCGTATGACCCACAGTATGCACACGGATAAGAAGGAGGGCTCTGCAGAGTGAGAGAAAGGATAATTGTGTAGAAAGAAAAGGGCATCCCAAGGAAGGACACTGGGGAATCACCTGGCCTGGCGTCAGCCGGGACTGGGCGGCTGTGAGAAAGAGGAGGTCAGATCAGATGCACGACACAGAAGCTGGCAAAACTGGAACAAAGGTGGAAGGAACTAAACAGGTCATTCGTTCTGTCTATGCTAGGTCCCCATCAAGAGGGAGGGGCATTGCCATGCATGTCCCCACAAGGATGCTCCTTGGAAGATGTCTGGGCAGATCCTGCCACTACTGCTAGCTCCAAAGTGATTAAGTTTGTGTCTGTCCACAGTAATCAGGTTGACACAAAACCAACCCTCTCCTTTGCATGTCTTAGCAGTCCCTGAGTCAGCAAGTATGAAGAGGCCACTCTAGCAAAAATCCAGCCTGTGATCTTCCAGCCCAGCCCACAGTCATTCAGAGCAAGGCTTTGCTCAGCAGGCCTCATGGGCACTGCCCACCCCAAACCTGACCAGTGCACAGGCAGGACCCTGCAGTTCTCTGGAGGGAATTGCAGTCAAGCACTCACACCCCCAAAACCCAGGCCAGACATGGACAGACACAGATCTGCATTCCAAGCCTTGTGTTTCCAGTCTGAGGCCTGCTTACTGGGCCTCACCAGAAGACCCTCCCTTCCCAGCATGAGCCTTTGCTTCTGGGCTCCTCCCAGTGAGATTGACCCTCCCCCAATGCCTATATGTGCTGCATCCACCTCACTGTCACCTAAACCTTTCAGTAGGGGAAAGGCGGAACCTTGGAGAGACAGTGTGCTATAGATTGGATGTTTGTTCCATCCAAAACTCATCTTGGGATTGGAAACCCCAAGTATAGAGGTGAGGCCTGATGCGCCATGTCTCGGTCATGGAGGCCAACCCTTTATGAATCACTTAGTGCCCTCTCTGGTCAAGGGTGAGTTCTTCTCTTAGTTCCTAGCAAGAGCTGGTCGTTGAAGAGTCTGGGCCCTCCCTCTTGCCCTCTCTTACTTCCTTTACTTGCCATGTGACCTCTGCCCAGGACAGCTCCCCATCTCCTTCTGCCAGGAGCTAAAGCAGCCTGAGGCCTGCAGCAGCAGCCAAGCAGATATCATGCTCCTATGCAGCCTGCAAAGCCACGACCCAAATCAACCTCTATCTTCATGAGCAACCTGGCCCCAGCTATTCCTTTCCAGCCACACTAAAAGGCAAAGACCCGGCACTTTTCTCTTCTCTCTCTGCTTGCGCTGCCTCAGTAGGTGAACAAAGACGTGACCCTTATTACACTTTGGCCCATTTTTCTCCCTGAGCTCCTCAAAACCTGGTAATGTGGCAAGGACTCATGCAGTTTCCTAGGAGAGAGCTAAGGAGATATCAGAAATATAGGAAAGGTTGAAAAAGCTCTGAGTGAGGAGATTAGAACATATTAAGACCTCACTTCCTGAGCAAAATCTACCCCAAGAGAGGAGACCCAAAGTCTTGGAGACCCACCTGAGCAGATGACACCAGCGTCTTCACCATGGCCACAGTTGTGGGAGAGCCAGCCACTGTGGGGGCAGCTCCACAGGTAGGACTCGTGTCCTGAGCAGCGCACGTCGTCCAGGACAATGGGTCCTGAGCCCTGGCCAAACCGGGCATTTCCTGGGGCTGACGTGGCCCAGCCACAGTCCAGCTGCCTGCAGACCACATTGGCATCATTGGTGTCCCAGTAGTCATCACACACAGTGCCCCAGGAGCCTCGGTATAGGACCTCCACTCGGCCCTGACACCTGTTAGCTCCATTCACCAGCCTCAGGGCCAAACTGGATTCAGGTCCTACAGGGGAACACAAGAAACCTTCATCCATCTCTATCAGGAGGTCAAGGATCTAAGGCACATTCCACACTCAGGGCACTTCCTAATGGCCAAAGTCACCTGGGCAGGCAGTCACGATTGTGTATGACTGCAACCAGAGGTTCAGCTTCATCACAGTGGAAGGAGAGGTGATATGCTATCCTGCCCGGGTTTATGGAGGATCAAGTTTTGGGGAAGCACCTGTGTCCCCAGTGGAGGTAACAGGAATAGGCGCCCTACTCCCTACTCTGGGCACACACAGGATGGAGTGCCACAGCTCCAGCGGGCAGGCCCATGCTGTCCCCATGTTCAAGAGTTAGGTGGCACCCATGTGGTCCTCCCTGGTTTCTGGCAAATTGCCAAGGATGGCAAGGCCTTGGCCAGACAGCTGCAGGGACAGGAACTGTCACCCACCCTTGCAGGTCTGCAGTACATGGTCCGGAGGGCCAGGAACAAGGTCCCATTAGGATGTAGGGAGACCTCCAGGGCTTGTACTCAGCACCTTGATGAGGATCTTTCCTAATACTTGGAAGAAGATCCCACGGGAGACAGGTCACCAGCACCCTTCAGCCTCCAACACCAGAACCAGGATTCACTCCCCAGAGACTCGAACTTCCTCCCACTAATACACAAGGACATGAAAAACACAGGGGCCCACCTTGACCCTCATCCTATCCTTTTCAGAAAAAACATCCTATCCTTTTCAGAGGTAGAGAGTGAGCCCTAGGAAGGGTTGAGAGGATTATTTACCTACTGTCGATGCAGGTAAGGGAGTGGTCGGCAACATGTCTTTAATTGCAACAAAGACAAAGGTTAGAATTAAACTTGAGGGTGAAAAGTTCCAAAAGGAAAAGTCTCCGGACATGGCAAGCATCATGAAAACTACTCAATTTCTGGTTCCTGTCACTTGCTCCCCATGTGTCTGCCCAAGTCTTCAGCCCAGTGAGCTCAGCAAGGGACACAGGCCTCGCTGGAGACCAGTCTGATCCCTCTGACCTCTGAAGTATGGGATATCCTCTTCTCAGGTACAAAGGGTTTGCCTGCCCCATCCAGTGACACGTGTTGCGGGAAGTCAGGGACCCCTAACGGAGGGAACGGCTGAAGCCGCAGCAGAAGAACATAAATTGTGAAGATTTCACGGACATTTATTAGTTCCCCAAATTAATACTTTTATAATTTCTTACACCTGTCTTTACTGTAATCTCTGAACATAAATTGTGAAGATTTCATGCACACTTATCGCTTCCCCAATCAATACCCTTGTGATTTCCTATGCCTGTTTTTACTTTAATCTCTTAATCCCATCATCTTCTTCATAAACTGAGGAGGATGAATGTCGCCTCAGGACCCTGTGATTGTATCAACTGCACAAATTGTTTGTAGAACATGTGTGTTTGAACAATATGAAATCTGGGCATCTTAAAAAAAAAGAACAGGATAACAGTGAGATTCAGGGAGCAAGAGAGGTAACTTTGAACTGGCTGCTGGTGAGCCAGACAGAACAGAGCTATATTTCTCCTCTTTTATAAGCAAATAGGAGAAATATTGCTGAATTCTTTTTCTCAGCAAGGAACATCCCTGAGAAAGAGAATGCACCCTGAAGGTACGCCTATAGACGGCCCCTTTTAAGGCGTCCTGTCTTTTATGGTTGAAGCCGAAGGGATGAAACAAGCCCTGGTCTCCTGTAGCGCTCCCAGGCTTATTAGGTGGAGGAAAATTCCCGCCTAATAAATTTGGTCAGACAGGTTACCTGCTCTCAAACCCTGTTTCCTGATAAGATGTTATCAATGACAATGCGTGCCCGAAATTTCATTAGCAATTTTAATTTCACCTCACCTGGTGGTCCTGTGATCTCACCCTGCCTCCATTTGCTTTGTGATATTTTATTACCTTGTGAAGTATACGATCTCTGTGACCCACACCCTATTCGTGCACTCCCTCCCCTTTTGAAAATTGCTAATAAAAACTTGCTGGTTTTACGGCTCAGGGAACATCACGGATCCTGCCGATATGTGATGCCTCCCCCAGACACCCAGCTTTAAATTTCTCTCTCTTGTGCTCTTTCCCTTTATTTCTGAACTCAGCTGAGACACTTAGGAAATAGAAAAGAACCCACATTAAACATTGGGAGCAGGTTTTCCCGATACACATGGACTAATGGGCACATCTGATACCATTGCTGAGCCTCCGACCATTGGAGCTAAAGTGTTAGAAGGATCAGGGAGATGCCCAAAGGAGTAGAAAGTCTCCTAGCAAGTGGAGGCACCAGAAATATATAATATCTCTCTCCCTGCACGAGCATGGCCTCTGCCTTTCTGGATGTAGATGGGGCCCTGATGCATCTGGGGGTGTCTGAAGGACTTTGTGTCTGCCCATAGCAATCAGGTTGACACAAAACCAACCCTCTCCCTCGCACGTGTTAGCAGTCCCTGCATCAGCAAGTATGGAGAGGCCACTCCAGCAAAAATCCAGCCTGTCATCTCCTAGCCCAGCCCACAGGCATTCATAACAAGGCTTTGCTTAGCAGCCCTCATGGGCATTGGCACCACCCCACCACCACCACACCTGACTGGTGCACAGGCAGGACACTGCAGTGCTCTGGAGGGAACTGCAGTCAAGCACTCACACCCCCAAAATCCAGGCCAGACATGGACAGTCACAAAACTGTACTCTCAGCCTTGTGTTTCCAGTCTGATGCCTCCTTATTGGTCCTCAGCAGAAGACCCTCCCTTCCCAGCATGAGCCTTTGCTTCTGGGCTCCTCCCAGTGAGATTGACCCTCCTCCAATGCCTATATGTGCTGTATCCACCTCACCCTCACCTAAACCTTTCAGTAGGGGAAAGGCAGAACCCTGGAGAGCCAGAGTGCTATAGTTTGGATGCTTGTCCCCTCCAAGACTCATGTTGGGATTGGATCCCCAAGTATACAGGTGAGGCCTGATGTCCCATGTCTGGGTCATGGAGGCCAACCCCTCATGAATCACTTAGTGACCTCCCTGGTCAGGGATGAGTTCTTCTCTTAGTTCCTAGCAAGAGCTGGTGGTTGAAAAGAGTCTGGGCCCTCCCTCTTGCTCTCTCTTGCTTCCTCCCTCGCCATGTGACCTCTGTCCAAGCCACCTCCCCATCTCCTTCTGCCATCTTGCTTCCTCCCTCGCCATGTGACCTATGCCCAAGCCAGCTCCCCATCCCCTTCTGCCAGGAGTACAAGCAGCCTGAGGCCCGCAGAGGAAGCTGAGCAGATGCCTGCACCATGCTCCTATGCAGCCTGCAAAGTCACAACCCAAATCAACCACTATCTTCATGAGCAACCTAGCCACAGCTATTCCTTTCCAGCCACACTAAAAGGCAAAGACCTGGCGCTTTTGTCTTCTCCCTCTGCTTGTGCTGCCTCGGGGAACAAAGGTGTGACCCTTATTTCACTTTGGCCCATTGTCCTCTCTGACCTCCTCAAAACCTGGCAATGTGGTAAAGACTAATGCAGTTTCCTAGGAGAGAGCTAAGGAGATACCAGAAATATAGGAAAGACTGAAAACGCTCTGAGTGAGAAGATTGGAACATATTAAGATCTCGCTTCCTGAGCAAAATCTACCCCAAGAGAGGAGACCCAAAGTCTTGGAGACTCACCTGAGCAGATGACACCAGCGTCTTCACCATGGCCACAGTTGTGGGAGAGCCAGCCTCTGTGGGGACAGTTCCACAGGTAGGACTCATTCCCCGAGCAGCGCACATCATCCAGGACAATGGGTCCTGAGCCCTGGCCAAACCGGGCATTTCCTGGGGCTGATGTGGCCCAGCCACAGCCCAGCTGCCTGCAGACCACATTGGCATCATTGGTGTCCCAGCTGTCATCACACACAGTGCCCCAGGAGCCTCGGTATAGGACCTCCACACGGCCCTGACACCTGTCACCTCCATTCACCAGCCTCAGGGCCAAACTGGATTCAGGTCCTACAGGGGAACACAAGAACTCTTCATCAATCCCTATCAGGAGGTCAAGGATCTAAGGAATGTTCCACACTCAAGGCACATCCTAATGGCTAAAGTTACCTGAGCAGGCAGTCACCTTTGAATATGACTGCAACCAGAGATTCAGCTTCATCAAAGTCAAAGGAGCAGTGACACCCTTTTCTGTCTGGGTTCATGAAGGCTCAAGTTTTGGGGAAGCACCTGTGATCCCACTGGAGTTAAAAGGAATTGATATTCCATTCCCTAACTTGGGCACACCCAGGACAGAGCTACACAGCTACAGTTGGCAGGCAAGACCCTCCCCATGCTCAGGAGCTTGGTGGCTATTCTATGGTCCTGTCTGCCTTCTGAAAATTTCACAGGTATGACAAGGCCTTGGCCAGACAGGTGCAGGGACAGTTATTTTCACTGACTCTTCACACCTCTGCAATGCATGGGCTGAGGGACAGGAATGAGGTCTTAGCAGGATTAGGAAATCCTCCAGGGCTTTTCCTCAGCAACTGGATGAGGATCTTTCCTGACCAGTTGGAACAGGATTCCACAGGAGACAAGTCGCCAGCAACCTTCAGCCTCCAACATCAGACCCAGAGCTTGGTCCCCACAGACTCTACCTTCCTCCCCCGCAACCCACAGGGACATGAAAAAGAGAGGGGCCCTCCTTGACCCTCATCCTATAATTTTCAGACAAAACATTTGTCCAGAGGTAGAGAGCAAGCCCTAGGGAGGAGTGAGAGGACTATTTACCTACTGTCGATGCAGGTAAGGTGGTGGTCGGCAACACGTCTGTAAATTGCAACAAAGACAAAGGCTAGAGTTAAACCTGAGGGTGAAAAGCCCCAAAAGGAAAGGTCTCTGGACAAGGCAAGCATCATGAAAACTACCCCACTTCTGGTTCCTGCCACTTGTTCCTTATGTGTCTGCCCAAGTCTTCAGCTCAGCAGGCTTGGCAAGGGACATAGGCCTCACGGAAGACTAGTTTGATCCCTCCTATCTCTGAAGTGTGGGATGTCCTCTTCTCAGTCACAAAGGGTTAGCCTGTTCCATGAACTGACACATGGACTGACAGGCACATTTGACACCGTTGCTAAGACTCTACTAGTTTGAGCTAAAATGTTAGGGGAACCAAGGAGCTGACCGAAGGGGTATCAAGTTTCCTGGTAAGTGGAATCACCAGAAATATTTATTATCCCTCTCCCTGCCCGAGCATGACCTATGCCTCTTCTGGATGTAGATGTGGCCCTGCAGAATCTGGGGTGTTTGAAGGAGTGAGGAATGGAGGCATCAGGCCTGCACTGACATTGCTTGCCCATGGCAGAAGTCATGTTTAAGGCTTTAGCTGATATTGGCTTCCCAGGAGACTTTGACAATCACTCTCAATTCTCAGGAAGGTCATATCAGCTCTGAATAGAAAAGGACCAAAGCTAATTAAATATGAGGCCACTTTCTAAACCTCTAAGGGTTGGCCATTGGGACAATATGAAACTGCTTCCTGAAAGCTGAGATAAATGGAACAGAAGACAGAAGCCTCCTGAACCCTATGTCTGGTTTAGAAGTGCCATGCTGGGGTCTCAGTTACAGAGCAAGGGAAAATCATATGCCCTGAAGTATCCACTCTGAGAAGAATGAGGGCTCTGTGGAGTGCAGAAAGGGATAATTGTGCAGAAAGAAAAGGGACATCCCAAGGAAGGACACTGGGGAATCACCTGACTTGGGCGTTGACCAGGAATGGGCAGCTGTGAGAAAGAGGAGGTCAGATCAGGTGCACTACGAAGCTGGCAAAACCAGAACAAACGTGGAAGGAACTAAAGAGGCCATGCCTTCAGTCCACCCTAGGTCTCCATCACAGAGGGAGGGGCATTGCCATGCACATCCCCACAGAGATGCTCCTTGGAAGGTGTCTAGGCAGATCCTGTCCACTATTGCCAACTCCAAAGTGATTAACTTTGTGTCTGTCAATAGTAATCAGGTTGACACAAAACCAATACTCTCCCTTGCACGTCTTAGCAGTCCCTGAGTCAAAAAACGTGAGGAGGACACTCCAGCCAAAGTCCTGCTTGTGATCTTCCAGCCCAGCCCACAGGCATTCATAATAAGGCTTTGCCTAGCAGACCTCATGGGAACTGCACACTCCACACCAGACCGGTGCACAGGCACAACACTGCGGTGCTCTGGAGGGAGTTGTGGTCAAGGACTCACAGTGCCCAAATCCCAGACCAGACACGGACAGACACAGATCTGCACTCCTAGCCTTGTGTCTCTATTAAGACACCACCTTATTGGGCCTAAGCAGAAGACTGCACTTCCTCGCAGGAGCCTTTGGTTGTGGGCTCCTTCCAGTGAGACAGTCCCTCCCCTATCCCCTATATGTGCTTCATCCACGTAACCCTTATGCAAAATCTTTCAGTAGGGGAAAGTTGGAACCCTGGAGGGCCAGGGTGCTATACCTTGGAGGCTTGTCACGTCCAAGTGTCATATTGCAATTGGATCCCCAAGTTTAGAGTTGAGGCCTGATGCACCATGTCTGGGTCATGGAGGCCCACCCTTCATGAATAACTTACTGCGCTCCCTGGTCAGGGATGAGTTCTTCTCTTAGTTCCTAGCAAGAGCTGGTGGTTGAAAAGAGTCTGGGCCTTCCCTCTTGCTCTCTCTTGCTTCCTCCCTCACCATGTGACCTCTGCCCAGGCCAGTTCCCCATCCTCTTCTGCCAGGAGTACAGGTAGCCCGAGGCTCTCAGCAGAAGCTGAGCCGAACAAACCGGCCCAAGCTATTCCTTTCCAGCCACACTAAAAGGCAGAGACCTGGCTCTTTCGTCTTCTCCCTCTGCTTGTGCTGCCTCGGTGAACAAAGTGTGACCCTTATTTGACTTTGGCCATTGTCCTGCCTGACCTCCTCAAAACCTGACAATGAACACTCATGCTGTTTCCTAGCAGAGAGCTAAGGAGATATTAGAAATATAGGAAAGGTTGAAAAAGCTCTGTGTGAGGAGATCAGAGCATAATGAGACCTCGCTTCCTGAGCAAACTCTACTCCAAGAGAGGGAGCCCAAGGTCTTGGAGACCCACCTGAGCAGATGACACCAGCGTCTTCACTGTGCTGACAGTTGTGGGAGAGCCAGCCACTGTGGGGGCAGCTCCACAGGTAGGACTCGTGTCCTGAGCAGCGCACGTCATCCAGGACAATGGGTCCTGAGCCCTGGCCAAACCGGGCATTTCCTGGGGCTGATGTGGCCCAGCCACAGCCCAGCTGCCTGCAGACCACATTGGCATCACTGGTGTCCCAGCTGTCATCACACACGGTGCCCCAGGAGCCTCGGTATAGGACCTCAACTCGGCCCTGACACCTGTTACCTCCATTCACCAGCCTCAGGGCCAAACTGGATTCAGATCCTACAGGGGAACACAAGAACCCTTCATTCATCTCTATGATGAGGTCAAGGATAAGGCATGTACAACACTCAGAGCAGTAGGCAAAGTAGTCAAGTTTGAATACAAATGCCAACGTCACCAGGACATGCAGTCACGACTGAAGATTACTGTACCCAGAGGTTAAGCTTTGTCATAGTTGAAAAAGTGATGCCCTATTCTACTCAAGTCTATAAAAGCTCAAGTTATGGGTAAGCATGTATGACATCCCAGAGGAGGGGCCAGGAATGGACACTCCACTCCCCACTCTGCGGGCAGACAGGATGGAGCTGCACAGCTACAAATGGCAGGCCTAGACCCCTAACAATCTAGGGCAAGTTCCACACTCAGGGCATTTCCTAATGAACTAAGTCACCCAGGCAGGCAGTCACCTTTGCATAATGAAGCCAGAGATTAGGCTTAATTACAGTGAAAGTAGCACTGATATCCTACTCTGCCCAGGTCTATGGATGCTCAACTTTTGGGGAAGCACCTGTGACCCCATTGGAGGTGATAGGAATGGATATCCCACTATCTAGTTGAGTACACAGAGGATGGAGCTGCTCAGCTCCAGATGGCAGGCCCAGACCCCTCCCTTATTCAGGAGCATGGTCCTGTCTGGCTGACTGAGAAAGTACCAGAGATGGCAGGGATGAGGTCCCCGTNACGGGCAAACTGGATTCAGATCCTACAGGGGAACACAAGAACCCTTTATCCATCCCTACCATGAGGTCAAGGATCTAAGGCACGTTCCACACTCAGGGCACTTCCTAATGGCCAAGGTCACCTGGACAAGCAGTCACAATTGAATATGACCGCAACCAGAGGTTCAGCTTCATCACAGTGGAAGGAGAGGTGATACCCTATTCTTCCTGGGTTTGTGGAGTCTCAGGTTTTGGGGAAGCACCTGTGACCCCAGTGGAGGTGACAGGAATGGACGCCCCACTCTATACTCTGAGCACACACAGGATGGAGCTCCACAACTCCAGAGGCCAGGCCCATGCTGTCCCCATGCTGAAGACTTTGGTGGTACCCACGTGGTCCTCTGTGACTTCTGGAAAATTACCAGGGATGGCAAGGCCTTGGCCAGACAGCTGCAGGGACAGGAATTTTCACCCATCCTTGCAGGTCTGCAATGCATGGCCAGAGGGCCAGGAATGAGGTCCCAGGAATAGGGAGCCCTCCAGGGCTTGTCCTGAGCACCTGAATGAGGATCTTTCTGATACTTGGAACAGGGTCCCACAGGAGACCACAGGAGACAGGTCACCAACACCATCCACCCTCCAACACCCGACCCAGGACTGGCTCCCCAGAGACTCCAACTTCCTCTCACTCAATGCACAGGGACATGAAACAGAGAAGGGCCCACCTTGACCCTCATCCTATCATTTTCATTCAAAATATTTGTCCAGAGGTAGAGAGTGAGCCCTAAGGAGGGGTGAGAGGATTATTTACCTACTGTCGATGCAGGTAAGGTGCTGGTCGACAACGTGTCTGTAAATTGCAACAAAGACAAAGGCTGCAATTAAAGTTGAAGGTGAAAACTCCAAAAGGAAAGGTCTCTGGACAAAGCAAGCATCATGAAAACTACTCGATTTCTGGTTCCTGCCACTTGCTCCCCATGTGTCTGCCCAAGTCTGTAGATCAAGGAGCACAGCCAGGGACATAGGCCTCGCTGGAGACCAGTCCAATCCCTCTTACCTCTGAAGTGTGGAATATCCTCTTCTCAGCTACAAAGGGTTTACCTGCCCCATCCACAGACACATGGACTGATGGGCACATTGGACACCATTGCTGAGACTCTCACACTTGAAACTAAAATGTTAGAAGGATCGGGGAGCTGCCCAAAGGAGTACAAAGTCTCCTGGCAAGTGGAGGTACCAGAAATATCTAATCTATCTCTCCCCGCCCTAGCACGGCCTCTGCCTTTCTGGAGGTAGATGGGGCCCTGCCGCATCTAGGGGTGTTCGAAGGAGTGAGGAATGGAGGTATCAGGCCTGCACTGACATTGCTTGCCCACGGACAGTCATGTTTAAGGCTCTAGCTGACATTGCCTTCCCAGGAGACTTTGGCAATCACTCTCAATTCTTAGAAAGATCATACCTTCTTAACCATGTCTGGTTAAGAAGCTTCATGCTAGGGTCTCAGTTACAGAGCAGGGAAAATCGTATGACCCACAGTATGCACACGGATAAGAAGGAGGGCTCTGCAGAGTGAGAGAAAGGATAATTGTGTAGAAAGAAAAGGGCATCCCAAGGAAGGACACTGGGGAATCACCTGGCCTGGCGTCAGCCGGGACTGGGCGGCTGTGAGAAAGAGGAGGTCAGATCAGATGCACGACACAGAAGCTGGCAAAACTGGAACAAAGGTGGAAGGAACTAAACAGGTCATTCGTTCTGTCTATGCTAGGTCCCCATCAAGAGGGAGGGGCATTGCCATGCATGTCCCCACAAGGATGCTCCTTGGAAGATGTCTGGGCAGATCCTGCCACTACTGCTAGCTCCAAAGTGATTAAGTTTGTGTCTGTCCACAGTAATCAGGTTGACACAAAACCAACCCTCTCCTTTGCATGTCTTAGCAGTCCCTGAGTCAGCAAGTATGAAGAGGCCACTCTAGCAAAATCCAGCCTGTGATCTTCCAGCCCAGCCCACAGTCATTCAGAGCAAGGCTTTGCTCAGCAGGCCTCATGGGCACTGCCCACCCCAAACCTGACCAGTGCACAGGCAGGACCCTGCAGTTCTCTGGAGGGAATTGCAGTCAAGCACTCACACCCCAAAACCCAGGCCAGACATGGACAGACACAGATCTGCATTCCAAGCCTTGTGTTTCCAGTCTGAGGCCTGCTTACTGGGCCTCACCAGAAGACCCTCCCTTCCCAGCATGAGCCTTTGCTTCTGGGCTCCTCCCAGTGAGATTGACCCTCCCCAATGCCTATATGTGCTGCATCCACCTCACTGTCACCTAAACCTTTCAGTAGGGGAAAGGCGGAACCTTGGAGAGACAGTGTGCTATAGATTGGATGTTTGTTCCATCCAAAACTCATCTTGGGATTGGAAACCCCAAGTATAGAGGTGAGGCCTGATGCGCCATGTCTCGGTCATGGAGGCCAACCCTTTATGAATCACTTAGTGCCCTCTCTGGTCAAGGGTGAGTTCTTCTCTTAGTTCCTAGCAAGAGCTGGTCGTTGAAGAGTCTGGGCCCTCCCTCTTGCCCTCTCTTACTTCCTTTACTTGCCATGTGACCTCTGCCCAGGACAGCTCCCCATCTCCTTCTGCCAGGAGCTAAAGCAGCCTGAGGCCTGCAGCAGCAGCCAAGCAGATATCATGCTCCTATGCAGCCTGCAAAGCCACGACCCAAATCAACCTCTATCTTCATGAGCAACCTGGCCCCAGCTATTCCTTTCCAGCCACACTAAAAGGCAAAGACCCGGCACTTTTCTCTTCTCTCTCTGCTTGCGCTGCCTCAGTAGGTGAACAAAGACGTGACCCTTATTACACTTTGGCCCATTTTCTCCCTGAGCTCCTCAAAACCTGGTAATGTGGCAAGGACTCATGCAGTTTCCTAGGAGAGAGCTAAGGAGATATCAGAAATATAGGAAAGGTTGAAAAGCTCTGAGTGAGGAGATTAGAACATATTAAGACCTCACTTCCTGAGCAAAATCTACCCCAAGAGAGGAGACCCAAAGTCTTGGAGACCCACCTGAGCAGATGACACCAGCGTCTTCACCATGGCCACAGTTGTGGGAGAGCCAGCCACTGTGGGGCAGCTCCACAGGTAGGACTCGTGTCCTGAGCAGCGCACGTCGTCCAGGACAATGGGTCCTGAGCCCTGGCCAAACCGGGCATTTCCTGGGGCTGACGTGGCCCAGCCACAGTCCAGCTGCCTGCAGACCACATTGGCATCATTGGTGTCCCAGCTGTCATCACACACGGTGCCCCAGGAGCCTCGGTATAGGACCTCCACTCGGCCCTGACACCTGTTACCTCCATTCACCAGCCTCAGGGCCAAACTGGATTCAGATCCTACAGGGGAACACAAGAACCCTTCATTCATCTCTATGATGAGGTCAAGGATAAGGCATGTACAACACTCAGAGCAGTAGGCAAAGTAGTCAAGTTTGAATACAAATGCCAACGTCACCAGGACATGCAGTCACGACTGAAGATTACTGTACCCAGAGGTTAAGCTTTGTCATAGTTGAAAAGTGATGCCCTATTCTACTCAAGTCTATAAAAGCTCAAGTTATGGGTAAGCATGTATGACATCCCAGAGGAGGGGCCAGGAATGGACACTCCACTCCCCACTCTGCGGGCAGACAGGATGGAGCTGCACAGCTACAAATGGCAGGCCTAGACCCCTAACAATCTAGGGCAAGTTCCACACTCAGGGCATTTCCTAATGAACTAAGTCACCCAGGCAGGCAGTCACCTTTGCATAATGAAGCCAGAGATTAGGCTTAATTACAGTGAAAGTAGCACTGATATCCTACTCTGCCCAGGTCTATGGATGCTCAACTTTTGGGGAAGCACCTGTGACCCCATTGGAGGTGATAGGAATGGATATCCCACTATCTAGTTGAGTACACAGAGGATGGAGCTGCTCAGCTCCAGATGGCAGGCCCAGACCCCTCCCTTATTCAGGAGCATGGTCCTGTCTGGCTGACTGAGAAAGTACCAGAGATGGCAGGGATGAGGTCCCCGTAGGATTAGGGAGACCCCCAGGGCTTGTCCTGAGTGCACAGATGAGGATCTTTCCTGACCACTTGGAACAGGATCCCACAGGAGACAGGTCACCAGCACCCTCCACTCTCCAACATCACATCTAGTTCTGGGTCTTCAGAGACCCCAGCTTCCTCCCTACCCAACCCACAGAAACATGAAGAAGCAAGGGCCCACCTTGAGCCTCATCCTATCGCGAGTCTAATGAATACTAATGAACTTCTGGGAGGTCCTACTCCTGTTCCTAGTGCCGAGCTCACTGTTGAGCCAACTGTTTATCACCTGCTGCCATCCTCCCACCCTTAGCCTACTTCCCCACCTCTCTTCATGGCAATCATAAGTGAACTATGAAATCCGAAGTGTATCCAGAGGTAGAAAGTGAGCCCCAGGGAGTGTTGAGAGGATTCTTTACCTTCTGTGGGTACAGGTGATATCCTGACAGGCCAACTGTCTGTAAACAGCAACAAAGAGAAAGGATACAATTGGATTTGAAGGGAAAAAGGTAAAAAACAAGCAGTTCTCTGGACCAGGCAGCACACGTCATCCAGGACAATGGGTCCTGAGCCCTGGCCAAACCGGGCATTTCCTAGGACCTGGTTGTGAAAACAATTCCACTCCCAGGTCTACCCACTTGCTCCCCATGTGTCTGCCCAGGTCTCCTGCCCACAGAACTCATTCAGGGACAAAGGACACCATGCAGGCCCTTCCACCTCTCTCTGAGACAGGGATGACCTTTTCTCAGTTAGGAAACCTTTACCACCTCCATCCCCCACCATCCGCTGACACATGGACTGTCTGACTCATCTGACACCACTGCCAAGACTTGACACTTACAGCTAAAATGTTCAGGGGACTAGCGGGCCCACCCAGGGGAAATCAGGTTTCCTGGTAAGTGAAGGTACCAGAAACATTTCTTAGCCTCTCTCTCCCCTGAGCATGGCCTCTGCCTCTTCTGAATGCAGACATGGCCCTGCAGAATCTGGGGGTCTTTCAAGGGTCTTTCGTGTAGTGAGAGATGGGGGTATCAGGCCTGTACTGACCTTGCCTTCAAAAGAACATTAGAGGGTCTCACCCTCAATTCTCAGAAAGGTTATGTCAGCCCTGAACATAAAGGGGCCAAAGCTCATTAAACAGGTGGTTTCTTTCTGAACCTGTAAGGGTTTTCCATTGGGACAGCATGGAACGATATGATGAAAGCTGAGATGGATTGAAGAGAAGGCAGAAGCTGAATCCTATGTGTGCTTAAGAAGCACCATGTTAGGGTCTCAGTTACAGAGCTGGGGGGAAAATAACATGCCCCAGAGTATCTGCAGAGAAGCAGGAGGGCTCTGTGGACTGGGGAGAGGGTAACCAAGCAGAAAGAGAAGGCGTATCCCGAGGAAGGATTCTGGGGACTCACCTGGCCTGAGCGTCGACTGAGGCTGGGCAGCTGTGAGAAAAAATAGCAACATTAGACACCAAACACTCAGTGACTCCAATTAGAGTTAAGGTTGAAGTGACTTGGGGTAGCCACACCCTCAGGTGACGCCCATCACATGACCACCAAGTGGGCCCTGCCAGTGCCCACCGTGAAGCCATCAGTCCCTCAGGGACCCCACAGCCCCTGGCATTGCCTCCCTCTCTGTGCCTGTGGCTCACTCTCCAGGGATATGAAGGTCACTTCGGTGCCTGGGACCAGCCACAACAACCTCAGTATCAACACCCAGGGAGCAGCAAACAGCCACCCTAAGCAATGAGTAGATGAAGACCCTAACTCTCCACCCTTGAACTGCAGTGAGTCTGAGGTTTGATGTGGATTCTTGGTGATCCTCTGGGAGGTCCCCTCGCTCCCCATGCTGAGCTCGCATGTGAGCCCACCATTTGTGACTCACTGCCATCCTCCCACCCTTACCCCACTTCCCTGCCTCTCTTCACAGCAATCATAAGTGAACTATTTACAAATGTGTCCTTCCCTCTGAGTCAGTGGCTGACAGCACTCAAGGTAATACAGTGTTCAAGGAGAGGGGAGGTTTCACCAACCAGATCCCTGAAATATGCCATCCCTGAGTAGAAGCATCAGGGAAAATGGGGGTATGAGTTATGCGGATGTTCCTAGAGCAGAATAAAAAGCTCGTTATTTCTAATGTCAGCATGCTGGACCCTGTGTCTGAACACCGGTGCCTCAGTCACCCCCAAACTAATGTTGGGGCACTGCTTGCAGCTTGGGGATCTGTGCTGACCATGGCATTGTACCCACAGGCCAGTTGCCCCAACTAAAGTCCAGAGCCACCAGATAACCAGGAAAGTCTTGGGCGGGGGCCCTGGAGTGAGAAACCTGTTTGTCACTATATTCTCTGATTACAGTCTGTCCCCAGAATGGGCCCAAGTGATTTTCCTTTTTTAATAGAGACGGGGTTTGCCATCTTGCCCAGAGCTGGTCTTGAACACCTGAGCTCAAGCAATCTGCCTGCCTCATCCTCCCAAAGTGCTGGGATTACAGTTGTGAGCCACCACACCTGACCCTCCAGAGATCTTTGATGCCTACCTGAGCAGATAACACCAGCATCTTCACTATGGCCACAGTTATGGGAGAGCCAGCCATTGTGGGGGCAGCTCCACAGGTAGGACTCGTACCCTGAGCAGCGCACGTCATCCAGGACAATGGATCCTGAGCCCTGGCCAAACCGGGCATTTCCTGGGGCTGACGTGGCCCAGCCACAACCCAGCTGCCTGCAGACCACATTGGCATCATTGGTGTCCCAGCTGTCATCACACACGGTGCCCCAGGAGCCTTGATACAGGACCTCCACACGGCCCTGACACCTGTCACCTCCATTCACCAGCCTCAGGGCCAAACCATAATCAGATCCTAGAGGAAGGCACAGAATTTCTCTTGTACACTCCTACTGAGAGACAAGGTCTCAGGGCCTGCAGGGCATTCGGGGTCTTTCCCATAGGCAAATATCTTTGAGAGAATCTCTAACTAGGCTGGGCTCTAACATGCCTTAAGGTTAGAGTTCTTCGTGGGGAAGAGGACAGTGACTGCTTGGCCCAAACCCAAGTCTTAGAGCTTCTGCTGGAGGAGAATAAAAGGCTCCTCCTAATCTGCATCCTGGAAGGGGCCTAGAGATACACAAGATCCTTCTCTAAGCAGACCATGGGCTCTGCCTGATTCACTCAGACAGGGGACACATAACATCCCACACTGAAAAGCAGCGTCATGACATCAGGATGTGCTGGAAGGAGCTCTGATGTGTATCTGCAGCTCTAAGGTTGGCTTGGAGCACATTTTGCACGTGATCTTCCTGGCCTTATAGCCTTCCTCAGGACCAGGATGGCTGGGGTCAGCACAGAGCTGTGGAGATGGGGGAGCTGGGCTGTCACTCTGGACTGGAGACTGATCTCACTGGTCTCTGCTTCCAAAGCACAAAGGCTCTTGGAGATGCCACATTCTGACTGATTTCTCCCTACCCCCAGGAACATGGGCAATGAAGGAATCTTCACTCTAGCTGACCTCTGGGATCTACCACTGTCTACTCACAACATTCCGTCCCATCCCATTCCCTAAAATGTTTCCTGAATAACAGTAAAGCCCATGGATATAGTTGGCACCATGACATACAGAAACAGACTCAAAATTACTGATTACCTGTCACAACAGTAGACTCGGTATTTGTGATGGTAGTCTCTGCATTTGCCAATTGTAGAAGATGAAAAACAAAACAAAACAAAACAAAATAAAAAACCAGAAAATATAAAATTAGATCTCCTTTGAGGACACTCATGGGCTGAAAGTGAACTAGGATCTGCTGAGAAGCCATCACTCCTGATCTGGATATTGTCTTGCTGTGTAACTTTGGGAAAGTCAAGAAACCTGTCTAGCACTGAGTTCTTCAATTCTAAAGGGCTGCTTGTGGAGGAAATATTTCTGTACCAACATACTCACTCTGATTCTGATATGCCTACATGTAACCTATACAGAACTCCAGGAGAGAGATGCAAAAATAACTTTTCCCATTATTATGCCTCTAATTGATTTCTCTTCTCTAATTGCATTGGCTACTATCTCCAGTATGACATTGAACAGCAGTGGGGATGGAGGGCATACTTGCCTTGTTTTTCACACTAGTGGAAATGCTTCTAATATTCCCCTTTAAGTAAGATACTGGCTTGGAATCTCTGTTTTTTAATTGCTCCAGAGCCCTGGAATTTGTCCAGGGCACCTACAAGAACTGACTGAGTGCTAGGACTTGGAGAGGAAGGGACCTGAGAGTTACCCTTAACCCACTGCAGCCACAACACTCAGCTTCTGTCTGAGCTCTCCACTGGGCTTCTACATGAGGTCTCTGGATCTAGAAGAAATGTGACTCCCACCTGACACTGGAGTTCCTGATAAGAGCAACTCCGAGTAAGTCCTATCTGCAGTCCTGTGTGACAGGCAGATCAGTCAAATCCCTCCACCCCCTTGCTCCCATCCCTGGCCGGACCAGTTATACCAAAGGGCTTGTCAGGCCGAGGTGTGGTCCTTAACATGTAACAGGGTCCTCAGGGGAAACCACTCCAGAGGAAGGAACAGATTCTCCTCTTATAGCTGCTGCAAATAACAAAATGTGGGAATCTTGGTTAAGGGACATGGCTAAGTCAGAATAAAGCCAGTCTCACCCTCATTCCTAGTGTCTTCTCTGTCCTTCATCATAGGAAAGAGAAAGAGGTTAAGTCAGGCCTCACCCCATGTGCCAGAGGGAGAGGAAAGCAGATGATCTGAGGAATGGGAGGGCCTGATGCATGTACCATCAGCATTCCCAACTGCTGCATGCTAACCCTGGGCAGGGCAGAGGCTTTGGTGAGAATGTTGTCCTTGAGCTTCTCCTAGGGCCAAGGTTTCCCATGGGAAATGGAAAGTGACTTCCCTTCCCAAAGCCCAGACTGCCAGCATCCCAGGCTGTATTGACTATGTCTCCCAGATTTCTCACTGGAGGTACCCAAGGGGGAAGTACCTGACCTCTGATGTCCATGAGTTGAAGGATTGTGATTTCTCTCTGTTAAGAAGAAACAAGGGTGGCCTAACATGGGCTTAAAGAAAGGGCAAGGGCAAGGATGCTGTCCTAGCAATTTGGCTACGTTAGCAGGTAGGCACCTGCGTCTCAAGGCCTTGTAGCCAGAGATCCAGCACCATAGGCTGGCCAGAGATGAGCACAGCTGGGTGAGGAACATAGGAGTGAGCAACAAGCAAGGATAACAGAATCTCTAGAGACAGAACAAGAGGCTCCACTGAGAACTCCTTGGAGATGTATCTTCAAGTTGATTCCTCCTCAGTCTCAGACACGATCGATGCAAGAGAGACCTGTTCAGACCTGAGGCCTTATGTGGAAGGGCCCCTCTTGGGAACTAAGCACCCTACTTTCTAGGCCCTCTACACCTCATCTGAATCAGAGATGAACCTATGGGTGCAGAGTGGTAATGAGCCCACAGGGATCCCTCATAGTTGACGTTACCTTCCGCTACAGTTGACTCCAGGGGCGCCTCTGAGGGAAACACAGAACCTGCAGGGTGGAGAAAGGAGGAGCTCATTAATGGTAGCCCTCACTTGGGGAGGGTTGGTCCATGGCTTCCTCAGCTCTAAAGCAAGGGCTGGAAACAGGGCCGAAGGGCACGCTCCATTGCTAAAAGCCAACCATGTGCCAATCACTCTCTCATTGTACTGGTCCCAGGCTGGCTAGGATGCCACATGAGCATCCTTTACTCTTATTACCCTATCCCCACCTCCTCAAATGACAAAACACACCCTCAAATGACAAATATTCACCATGACTGGAATATTCCTGAGAAGGTGGTTCAACTAGAAAAAAGGTAGTTTCGAAAGCAAACCAACCTTTCCAGAATGCAACACTAAGCCACTCACAAAGCGGCTGCATGGAGGACGATGCCCCCTTAGGGAGCCCAGTCCCACTTGGTAGTTGGATTATCAAGGGCACACCCCAGGCATGGTAACCTGGGCTCAGTCCAGCCCACACTCCAAATGCCAGAGTTGCTCTCAAAGTAGACAGTTTAACCAGAAACTCCTCTTTGGGGAACACACGATGGGACAGTGCCCTTGTAGGTTTCTTTGTGGATTAAAAAACCCCTCCATCCTCCTCAGCCTTTAAAAGAGGAGAAACTGCCACTTAGGAAGATATATATTTGGTATCCTAGGCCAGGGGTGGTCGCGATGCTGCTCATCAGAACCAGCCTACGAGGTGATTGTATCAGCAGACTCCGGGGGGCTGAGACTGAAGCCTGCTTCCATCACATTCAGCTTCAGAAAGACAGGCAGATGATCCATTGACCTGCACTATCTATGAAAAGGGGCGGTACCACCTGCCCTCCAACATCAATTAAGACATGACTTACATCAAAGCAAGTAAACTATAGAGCACACTCATAAATATACACATGAGCTCATGTGTGGTGATATTGACTCAGAGTTGCACATACACAGTGTAAGGTGACATCCACACTACCTGAGCACATGACACCAGCACACTACTTTCTATGCCCTCTGCACCTGTTCTGGATCAGAGATGAACCTAGGGGTGCAGTGGGGTAATGAGCCCACAGGGATCCCCCATAGTAGATGTTACCTTCTGCTACAGTTGACTCCAGGGGTGTCTCCGAGGGAAACACAGAACCTGCAGGGTAGAGAAAGGAGGAGCTCATTAATGGTAGCCCTCGCTTGGGGAGGGTTGGTCCATGGCTTCCTCAGCTCTGAAGCAAGGGCTGGAAACACGGGGCCTAAGGGCACCCTCCATTGCTAAAAGCCAACCATGTGCCAATCGCTCTGTCATTGTACTGGTCCCAGACTGGGCTAGGATGCCACACGAGCATCCTTTACTCTTATTACCCTACCCCACCTCCTCTGCTGCCACAGCCTCTATTCAAGAGGTTACCCAGTCCATTCACAACCCCAGGCTAGTCACAAGATTGAATGTCAAAAGACATCTGACTGTGTCTATGGCTCAAACACACCCTCAAATGACAAATATTCACCATGACTGGAATATTCCTGAGAAGGTGGTTCAACTAGAAAAAAGGTGGTTTTGAAAGCAAACCAACCTTTCCAGAATGCAACACTAAGCCACTCACAAAGCGGCTGCATGGAAGACAATGCCCCCTTGGGGAGCTCAGTCCCACTTGGTAGTTGGATTATCAAGGGCACATCCCAGGCGTGGTAGCCTGGGCTCAGTCCAGCCCACACTCCAAATGCCAGAGTTGCTCTCAAAGTAGACAGTTTAACCAGAAACTCCTCTTTGGGGATCACACCATGGGACAGTGTCCTTGTAGGTTTCTTTGTGGATTAAAAAACCCCTTGGTGTCTGCACACATCCTGGCACTGTGTGGACAAAGGAAATCAGAACTGGGATTTGCTGGGTCGCGTCCAGGAGAAGTTCTCTTTTCCATTGAGAATATTAAGTATCTTTTATTTGTCATTTAATTCCCAACAAAGAGAATGCCTTGGGTTACTCCTCAATTTGATGTTGGTATACATTTCTGTCTTAAGGACCAGCAGCTCCCCCATCCTCCTTAGCCTTTAAAAGAGGAGAAACTTCCCCCTAGGAAGGTATTTATTTGTATCCCAGGACAGGGATGGTCGTGATGCTGCTCATCAGAACTAGTCCACGAAGTGATTGCATCAGCAGACTCTGAGGGGCTGAGACTGAAGACTGCCTGTACCACATCCAGCTTCAGAAGGACAGGCAGATGATCCCTTGACCTTCGTTGTCTATGAAAAGGGGCAGTATCACCTACCCTCCAACATCAATTAAGATACGACTTACATCAAAGCAAGTAACTGCAGAGCACACACATATGAAACCACACTTGCTCATGTGTGGTGATATTGACTCAGAGTTGCACAGACACAGTGTAAGGTGACATCCACACTACCTGAGCACACGACACCAGCACCCTACCTTCTATGCCCTCTGGACCTCATCTGAATCACAGACAAACCTAGGGGTACAGTGGGGTAAGGAGCCCACAGGGATCCCCCACAGTAGTCGTTACCTTCTAATACTCTAGTTGACCCCAGGGGCACCTCCGAGGGAAATGGAGAAACTGCTGGGTGGAAAAGGAAGAGCTCATTGATGGTATCCCTCGCTTTGGGAGGGTTGGCCCATGGCTTCCTCAGCTCTCAAGCAAGGGCTGGAAGCACAGGGCCTAACCGCACCCTCCATTGCTAAAAGCTAACAAAGTACCAATCACTCTGTCACCATAATGGCCCCAGGCTGGGCTAGGATGCCACACGCTCTTATTACACTTCCCCCACCTCCTCTACTGCCACGACCTCTATTCAAAAAGCCACCCAGTCTATTCACAGCCCCATGCTAGTCACAAGATTGAATGTCAAATAACATCAGGGTATTTCTTCTTTTTTTTTGAGACAGAGTCTTGCTTTGTCGCCCAGGCTGGAGTGCAGTGGCGCGATCTCTGCTCACTGCGAGCTCTGCCCCCCGGGGATTCACGCCATTCTCCTACCTCAGCCTCCTGAGTAGCTGGGACTACAGGTGCCCGCCACCACACCCGGTTAATTTTTTTGTATTTTTAGTAGAGACGGGGTTTCACCGTGTTTGCCAGGATGGTCTCGATCTCCTGACCTCATGATCCGCCTGCCTCGGCCTCCCAAAGTGCTGAGATTATAGGCGTGAGCCACCCCGTACAGGCTTTTTTCTTTTTTCTTTCTTTTTTTTTTTTTTTTTTTTGTGAGACGGAGTCTTGCTCTGTCGCCCAGGCTGGAGTGCAGTGGCACTATCTCAGCTCACTGCAACCTTCACCCCTGCAGGTTTAAGCAATTCTCTGCCTCAGCCTCCAGAGCAGCTGGGATTACAGGTGCGTGCCACCACGCCCAGCTAATTTTTTTGTATTTTTAGTAGAGACAGGGTTTCACCATCTTGGCCAGGCTGATCTTGAACTCCTGACCTCATGATCCACCTGCCTCAGCCTCCCAAAGTGCTAGGATTACAGGCGTGAGCCACCATGAATATCAGGCTATTTCTATACCTCAAACACACCCTGAAATGACAAATACTATCACTGAAATATTCCTGAGAAGGTGGTTCATCTAGAAAAAAAGGTGGTTTTGAAGGAAAACCAACCTTCCCAGAATGCAAAACTAAGCCACTCACAAACTGGCTGCAAGGAGGACGATGCCCCCTTGGGGAGCCCAGTCCCACTTGGTAGTTGGATTATCAAGGGCACATCCCAGGCATGGTAGCCTGGTAGCATGGTAGCATGAGCATGGGCTCAATCCAGCCCACACACTAAATGCCAGAGTTGCTCTAGAAGTGGACAGTTTAGCTAGAAACTCCTCTTTGGGGATCACGCCATGGGACAGTGTCCTTGTAGGTTTCTTTGAGGATTAAAAATCCCCTTGGTGTCCACACACATCCTGGCTCTATGTGAACAAAGGAAATCAGAACTGGGATTTGCTGGGTTGGGTCCAGGAGAAGTTCTCTTTTCCATTGAGGATGTTAAGTATCTTTTATTTGTCATTTAATTCCTAATAAAGAGAATGCTATAGTTTACTCCTCAATTTGATGTTGGGATATATTTATATCTTAAGGACTAGCAGTTCCCCCATCCTCCTCAGCCTATAAAAAAAGGAGAAACTGCCACTTAGGAAGATATATGTTTGGTATCGCAGGACAGGGGTGGTCCTGATGCTGCTCATCAGAACTAGTCCACGAGGTGATTGCATCAGCAGGCTCTGAGGGGCTGAGACTGAAGCCTGCCTCCACCACATCCAGCTTCAGAAGAACAGGCAGATAATCCCTTGACCTTCATTGTCTATGAAAAGGGGGCAGTGCCACCTACCCTCCAACATCAACTAAGACATCACTTACAGCAAAGCAAGTAACTGCAGAGCACACACAAGTGTACAAACACGTGCTCATGTGTGGTGATATTGACTCAGAGTTGCACATACACAGTGCAAGGTGACATCCACACTACCTGAGCACATGATGCCAGCACCCTACCTTCTATGCCCTCTGCACCTGTTCTGGATAAGAGATGAACCTAGGGGTGCAGTGGGGAAATGACCCCACAGGGATGCCCCATAGTAGACATTACCTTCTACTGATGTTACCTCCAGGGACGCCTCCGAGGGAATCAGAGAACCTGCAGGGTGGAGAAAGGAAGAGCTCATTGATGGTAGCCCTCGCGTGGGAAGGGCTGGTCCATAGCTTCCTCAGCTCTCAAGCAAAGACTGGAAGCACAGGGCCTAAGGGCAGGCTCCATTACTAAGAGCCAATCAACTGCCAATCCCTCTGTCACCATAATGGTCCCAGGCTGGGCTAGGATGCTGCACGAGCATCCTTTGCTCTTGTTACCCTCCCGCAAACTGCTCTGCTGCCACAGCCTCTATTCAAAAAGTCACCCAGTCCATTCACAGCCCCATCCTAGTCACAAGATTGGATGACAAATAACACCTGGCCGTTTCTATAGCTCAAACACACCCTCAAATGACAAATATTCACCATCACTGAAGCATTCCTGAGAACGTGATTCAACCAGAAAAAAGGTGGTTTCCAAAGAAAACCAACCTTTTCTGAATGCAAAACTAAACCACTCACAAAGTGGCTGCATATAGGACCATGCCCCCTTGGGGAGCCCAGTCCTACATGGTGGTTGGATTATCAAGGGTACATCCCATGCACAGAGGCATGGGCTCAGGCCAGTCCACACAGCAAATGCCACGGTTCCCCTAGAAGTGGACAGTTTAACCCAAAACTCCTCTTTGAGGAGCACGCCATTGGCCAGTGTCCTTGGAGGTTTATTTGTGGATCAAAGAACCCCTTGGTCTCTGCGCACATCCTGGCACTATGTGAACAAAGGACATCAGCACTGGGATTTGCTGGGTTGGGTCCAGGAGAAGTTCTCTTTTCCATTGAGGATTTTAAGTATCTTTTATTTAATTCCCTATAAAGAGAATGCTTTGGGTTACTCCTCAATTTCATGTTGGTATACATTTATGTCTTAAGGACCAGCAGTTCCCCCATCCTCCTCAGCCTTTAAAGGAGGAGAAACTGCCACTTAGGAAGATATTTATTTGGTATCTGAGGCCAGGGGTGGTCATGATGCTGCTCATCAGAACCAGTCCATGAGGTGATTGCATCAGCAGGCTCTGGGGGCCTGAGACTGAAGCCTGCCTCCACCACGTCCAGTTTCAGGACAGGCCGATGATTCCTTGACCTTCCTTGTCTATGAAGTGGGCCAGTAACCACCTGCCCTCCAATATCAATTAAGACATGACTTACTGCAAAGCAAGTAAGCTTCAGAGCACACACATACGTACACACATGTGCTCACGTGTGTTGATATTGGCTCAGAGTTGCACATACACAGAGCAAGGTGATATCCATACTACCAGAGCATATGACACCAGCATCTTCCCTGTGGCCACATTCGTGGTTATACCATCCGCTGTAGGGACAGCTTGACAGGTAGGGCTCCCTTCCCGAGCAATGCACGTCACCCAAGAGAATGTTTCCCAAGCCCTGACCAAAGTGGGCCCCGCCCAGGGCTGACACGGAATAGCCACAGCCAAGCTGCCTGCAGACAACATCTGCATCCTGGGCATCCCAGCTGTCATCACACACAGTGCCCCAGTAGCCTTGGTACAGGACCTCCACCCGGCCCTGACACAGGTCACCTCCATTCACCAGTCTCAGAGGTAGACCTGCAGTGACACAGTGAGAAGCCCTTATCCTGGTGCTCTTGGCTGCCTTGACTTGCATCCCTACCCACCTCCCTCCCCCTTCTTCCTCTCACCATCCTGCCTATTTATAGTCCTTCTCCCCACAGGACCTTAAATATCCTTGTTCTTCCACGTTCTGTCTTTGCCCTCCTCTCATTCTGTATTTTCCCCCTGGAGAACCTCATGTACTTGAGAACTTTCCAGAAGACCCCCAAATCCACCTCTCTGATCCTGACTCATCCCTGACAGCCCAGCCCTGAGCTCTAGACCAGCATTTTCAGTGGCCTCCTGGCCATCCCATCCCCCACATCATCCCAAACTCAACACAGCCTCTTCCCTCCATTTGAATTAAGGATGTCATCATGCTCCACATCAACCATGCTGGGAATGAGGGCATCATATTCGACTCCTCCTCCTCCTCACGTCCTACATCTAACATCACCAAGGTCATTCTTTCCTTGTCATTCCCACTGCCATTTCACCGGGATAAGCCTTCATCCCCTTGAACCTGGCCTCCTCCCAGCTGAATCCTCAGTCGTTGGTCTTCCTTTCTCTAGTCCATCCACATTCATTGATTCAACCAGCATTGATGGAGTGCTTACTCTGTGCCCATTTCTGTGCTAAGAGGATTCATCAGTCTCCAGGTGGTCTTCAAGTTTTATCTTTACAAAGTACAAATATATTCAATTCAATTCCTTGCTCAAAATGCTTCAATATACTCTCCAGTCCCATCAGGATCAAGTCCAAGAGCAAGCTTTGACCTACTTTTCCAGCTTCCTATCCTGGGAGGGGCTGAAACAGCCTGCTTCCCACCGTGAAGCTGGCCATGCTGGGAAGTCAGTAAGTACCATGTTCCTGCCTGACACAATGCCACTAGACCACCCACTGGGGTAAGCTGCATTGATGGTGTGAGGAAAAGAGGCACAGGTCCTGAGGGGTGCAGCCCACCATCCTGAGAGTACGAACCAGATCCTGGGTGTGGCTTTTCAATGGTGCGTTTGAGATTATGAGAAACTTGTGGTCACAGAGTGAGAGGCTGGAATGGGATGCAAGGGTAGGGGGCAGGTTGCTTTTTCTCCCAGAGGGAGGAAAGGCCAGCTGCACCATCTTCAGGGCATCCCCAAAATACATTCAGGACCTCGCATGCTCTGCCCCTCCCCAGATTCAGGGACATAATCCATGGAGAAGATGCCTGTTCAGACCTGAGGCCTTATTCGGAAGGGCCCCTCTTAGGAGCTAAACACGCTACCTTCTATGCTATCTGCATCTCTTCTGGTGCAGAGATGAACCTAGAGGTGCAGCGAGGCAATGCGCCCCCTCCTGGTCACCCTGTGAATGGTCCTTCCAGAAAAGTGCTCAGTCTCCCTGCCTCAGACTCTCCCTTGCTGGGTGTTGGTCAGAAAGCTGCCTTTCCCAGGCCATTTCTGGATCTCTCAGGTCATGTCTTGGAAAGGGAGGGACTGACCTCACAGGGCCAAGGGCCCAGGAGTAGAGTCATCCCAAGTGAACACATAGAAGACCCTGAAAAATCAAACTTAGGCACAAAGGTCTGCACACTCTCACTGGAGAGGCAAGGACATTTAGCCAAAGTCAAAGACCAGGGCAGGGATAGGAAGAGGCACCCATCCTAGGCTCAAATCTCTGCCCTGCTACTCACCAGACACATAATCTTAGACATAGAAATATTGACAAATTAGCTAACTATGCCCTGGTTTTCCCATCTGCAAAATGGGCATAATCATATTACTTACCTCAAAGTGTTCTTGGGAAGATTTCATGACAATAGCACTCACTATGTGCATTAGTTGGGCACTTACTGTGTGCCAGGTGGTATTTTAAGTATTTTTAAAATATATCAATTCATTTCATACATGAAAATCATTTTACGAATGGCATATAGCAAGTACTTGGTAGAGTTTAGTGATCTTCAAGATACCTGTCATTATTAGTGAAAAGAAAGGTGGGCTGGGCGCAGTGACTCACGCCTGTAATCCCAGCACTTTGGGAATCCGAGGTGGGTGGATCACAAGATCAAGAGATCGAGACCATCCTGGCCAACATGGTGAAACCCCATCTCTACTAAAAATACAAAAATTAGCTGGGCGTGGTGGCGCGTGCCTGTAGTCCCAGCTACTCTGGAGGCTGAGGCAGGAAAATTGCATGAACCCGGGAGGCGGAGATTGCAGTGAGCCGAGATTGCACCACCGCACTCCAGTCTGGCGACAGAGCTAGACTCCGTCTCAAAAAAAAAAAGAAAGAAAGGTACTGACCTTTATTTTCAACTATCTCTCCTCACACGAAACTGAAGCTAACCTCCTCTGATAAATGACTGAGAGAGAGCAAGAGGAAGGAGAACGATAGCTGGGATTGACCGAGTGTGCACTTGGGATATGCCCCAGGTCTTGGCACCCACGTCTCCTGTCTCCCCGGCATTCCTGCGTTCGCAAGGCGGGTGTTTGCTCTGTGACCTGGGCTGTGCTCAGCGTCAACTAGCCAACAGCAGCAGAGGAGAACTGGCCAACCCCACCAGGGAAGACGAGTGAAGAAAAGGTCTTACCGTAGTCTGTAGTACTTGGGATCCACTCACCTGGAAAGAACGCAAATTCGTCTTAGAAACACTGTTTAGAAATGATTTCCTATGAGTCACAGAAATTGGCTTTCACTTCACCGTACAACACACCAGAGGGCGCTGTGGCTCAATCTTGGGTTTGTGTGTCTCCGACGTTCTTGCTAAATGATTTTGCAATAGCAGATTAAAGCAAGGGGATTGGATATGAGGAGTTCGATCATTTTAGATGTAATGAAGCACATATGTCTCTTTACTAGGCCCCTAACGCTACAGCTTATAGCTACAGGATGTAATCTATGCTTGGAAAGAAGGGTTGGACAAGAGAAGACAGCTTAAGCTGGTTGTCCAGTCTGAAATTTGAGTATAGCTGGCATCGACAACAACCACTCGGATGCCCCCTAAATAAGAAAATATGTTAGTGTCAGATATTCTGTTCCTTCTGACCCATAACCTGAAAACATTTTATTCTATCTTGAAGCAAATGGAAATCTAGAGATCCCTGGATCTTTATATTCAGTGAGGCCGGACAAGGTCCGTCGGACTCAACAGGAGCTTTTGAGTTTCTTTTTGAGCAGTTCTAACTATACTTGTGAGTGTTGATATTTCACAACTTTTATATATTTTAGAGGTCTTTCAAAGATCAGAGACAATATGTATTCATTTTTTTTAAAAGGATAAAACTCATTCTATCTTGTAATCACCATATGAATCCATTAGATCCTTTTATAAATCCAAGATTCATTATTGGCTTCTGATTTTATTTTTCCTATATCTTGAAACATTTCACTATTTCATCATCCAATAAATTATTGCATCATTATTCATCAATTATTAAATAGTAAGAAAATGGTAGAATGGTCAAGTTGCCTAGAAGGAAGATGAACGAGTGAAATGTCATAATTCTTCCATGGCCAAAGTATTGTATTATCTTTCAAGAAGATTTTTTTAAGACTAGAGATACTTTCTTCATAGTCTGCTTTTAGCTTTCATTGAATGCAGTTAGGAATTAAATTTTTTCATTTTCTACTTGTGATGGCGAAGAGAAGAAAACTGACAAAGGAAGATGTTTTTGCAATAATTAGATGAACCAGAAGAGGAATATAAAGATACAAGATATAGCACTCTACCAAATAATGTTAGAATTGATTGTACAACAAAAATCTCAGACTCAGAGTCCTCAGATGATGATATCCTAGATGAATTTCTCAAATTCAAGAATCCAGGAGCCAATGATACAATTCTAAGGACAAAAATAAAATACAGTACTCTTACCCACTTCCATAGGGATTTCATCACATGATATTTTGCAGCAAGAACTTCAATCATCTTATTTTGCTAGAAAAAGACCTGTGATGGTGTTCTTTTATCTTTTGTGATGTTTATATACCAAAATCTATGTGATACAAAAAGGTCTGCTATGTTTAAATTTTATTAACAATCCAATATACTTTCTTTCATTATTCCTTTTCTTTTTACTTCCTGGCAAAAGGAGGATTAAGGCATTTGACAAAATTATCAGATTATTATTTTATTTTTAGAGACAGAGTCTTGCTCTATTGCCCAGGCTGGATTCAAATTCCTGGGTTCAAGCGAGCCTCCTGCCTCCAGCCCTGGAGTAGCTGGAACTATAGGCATGCACCACCATGCCCGGCTCTTCAGATTCTTTGTAAATGTGGGTCCTGATAGCACTGACAATTGTGGTTCAGAGATATGAATTTCTCTAATGGAACCAAGAGGCCAGTGACAGGACTTGCTGTATGTCAGAGAACCTCTTCACCTGCCTCAACAGTCTGAATGTGAGCTCCATGATGGGCTCCCCCAGCTGCCCTGATGGCTTAGGAAGGGGGCCACTGAAACCACGTGGCTACACATCCCTGAAAATGAAGAAGAAACTCACAGTAGAAACCAGAACATTCATGATGGAACGTATCTCAAAATAATAAGAGCTACTTATGACAAACCCACAGCCAATATCACACTGAATGGGAAAAAACTGGAAGCATTCCCTTTGAAAACTGGCACAAGACAGGGATGCCCTCTCTTACCACTCCAATTCAACATAGTGTTGGAAGTTCTGGCCAGGGCAATCAGACAGGAGAAAGAAATAAGGGGTATGCAGTTAGGAAAAGAGGAAGTCAAATTGTCCCTGTTTGCAGATGACATGATTGTATATTTAGAAAACCCCATCGTCTCAGCCCAAAATCTCCTTAAGCTGATAAGCAACTTCAGCAAAGTCTCAGGATACAAAATCAATGTGCAAAAATCACAAGCATTCTTATACACCAGTAACAGACAAG
>NW_016805362.1:36984-117566 GCF_001698545.2 Rhinopithecus bieti
ATAAAATAAAATAAAAAATAAAAATAAAATAAAATAAAAAGAAAATGTGGCACATATACACCATGGAATACTATGCAGCCATAAAAAGGATGAGTTCATGTCCTTTGTAGGGACATGAATGCAGCTGGAAACCATCATTCTCAGCAAACTATCGCAAGAACAGAAAACCAAACACCGCATGTTCTAACTCACAGGTGGGAACTGAACAATGAGATCACTTGGACACAGGAAGGGCAACATCACACACTGGGGCCTGTCGTGGGGTGGGGGCAGGGGGTAGGGATAGCATTAGGAGATAGACCTAATGTAAATGACGAGTTAATGGGTGCAGCACACCAATATAGCACATGTAAACATATGTAACAAACCTCCACGTTATGCACATGTACCCTAGAACTTAAAGTATAATAAAAAAGAAAAAAGAAAATAAAAAAAGAAACCAGAAACCAGAACATTCTTTCAACAGAGATAGCAAACTAGGGAACATCTGTACCAGAACATCCCCACCTCATTTCTGACATGCCATCCCTGCTCCCACACTCAAGGACAAGCTGACAGATGTGCCTGAGAGAGCCTTCCATTCAACACTCTGTCATTTAAACACAGTCTACATGACACCATGCAATTCCCACTGCCAGGTCCCAGGTATCCTGCTTAATCCCATGGCAGTCGAACTCATCCAGCTCAGAAACTCAGAGCTCCAGAGCCTTGACAAGGCTCATCCACAGCATGGAACAGAACATTGAAGTTGTTCCTGGTTCTGCTGTCCACACATTTTGAATAGACCTTTCTGCACATATTGAGACCAATTGGTAGTTTTCCAAGAATCAACCACATGGCTGTAGATTACTCCAGCTGCCATTGTAGGAATGGTGGTAAATTGTCTGAAGGGAGAAGCTTCCACTTGTTTGTTTTCCAGGAAATGGAGATAGGCTGGTCTCTACCACTGGTGATCAGTGTCCGACATAGCTAAGCCATCAGAATGGCCCAACCAGAAGCGACAAAGAGATCTGTCAAGGTATTTCCCAAAGATCTAAGCATTTTCCAAAAGTTCTGGTGCCTTTCCATTTGGACTTAGTCACTGTCACAAATCTCATGAAGGTGAGAAATGTACCTGCTGATGAAGAGCTTGAACATAAAAATAGGCAAGGTTTCATCAAGCCAGCCCATATCTACCAAGTAGGCTACTCCAATGATGCTGGGAGAGAAGCCTAAGGGGAGGAGCACTACAGGAAGAGAACCTAAGCAAACATTCATTGAAGACTTACTGTGTCTTCATAGTTTCTTGAAGATAATACCATTTTACTATTTATATATGTTATCGCTTTTAACCCTCCCATAAACCCTGTCATCTGCACTTACAGATGAGAAACTGAGGCACAGATATTTACAGAGTAGGCAAGGACACACAGACTGTAACATCCCTGTCCACCATTTTCCCCTGTACTGCCTCCTGCAAAACCACTGTCTGCTACCAACCCACTTCTTGTGGTTCTAGCTGATGCAAGGAAGGTGGTCCATGCCAACCTACTTTCCATAGCCCACCAGAGGTGGGTCTTCAATGGGAAGTCACCCAGCAGCCTTGACCAAAGCTCCACGATCCTCACAGTTTTCATCTTTAAGGAGGTGGTAAGCCCTTCCCCTTCATCCATCACAAACACACAGGTTATCTCACACTCTCAGGCACTATCTTTTCTGCCCTATAGTCTGCCTCTGTCTCAGTACGGTTTAAGGACTTCGTGGATGGGAGCCTCATGTGAGCCCTTGCCATGGAGTCTCATTGTCCCCAAGTGAATGGGGACAGCCTGAGGGGATAGTGTGGAGGAGGTAGAGGATGACACAAAGTGGATGTAGTGGTGGATTGTTCATTGCTTAATGTGTCAGTTCGAGACATGACCAAGAATGAGCTCCCCAGAGATTTCCTCATTGATTATGTCTGCAGACTTGCCCCTGCCCTCTCCCTCCAGATTTAGACAAGGACTTAGAAAGCAAATAAGAACCAAGACTGACCACAGCTGTTCACACACCGACTCTTCACCCCTTTATCCCCAAAGACCAATATTTTCCCACCACCAAAAGCAAGCACCACTTTCAAAACCTCACTGATCAGCAGTCTTTTTCCCTAGAGCTTCAGCAAGTGTATCAAGAACACAGACAGAGAAATGGGACCTCAGGAGAGCCTCCCATCAGAGCATCACCCTGGCTAGATACACATTAGGGTAGCTGAGCAGGGAGGAGAGTATATGGCTGCTGGGGGACGGTGGCTACAGTCAACCTAAGTCCATGTCTGTTTCTTTCAGGTTCCTGACAACAGTGCCGGGGGTAAGAGGCAAATACTCTCCTTCCCCACTCTGCCTGGCTACTCCTGCACCTGCTCCTGACCTCAGCTCCCTGTGACTTCCCCAGGGTTGCTCTCCCAGATGGGCTGCTCACACCTCTCCTGCCATGCACTCTGGCTCCAGCACTTTTTACACTTTGTCATTGTGCCTGTGTTATCAGTTGATACGTCATCCCTGAAGGCAGGCGACGTGTTCCCAAGCTGTGGGCTCTCCTGCTTAGAAGGCTCCTAGGAGGACTGGGGTTTGCCAGATGAGGTGGCAAGGATGTCGAGGCCATTTTGAGAAGTCAATGTTAAAGGTTCAGTGTTACCAATCTGCTCGTGAAAAAGTATTTAATATCAACAAGTCAAATTTATGATGTAGCCAAGAACTGTTTGGGAAAATGTTAAAAATTTAAATTCACTTGACAATAAATAAAAGTAGGCAGCACTTAAAGGACACACACACACACACATACACACACACCCCTTCTGTCACTTTCTTTGTAAATTCTGAGCAAAGTAGTGCTTCCAAAATTACATTGTAGACACCAAAGTTTAATTCAGTATTGGGCCATGCAGGATGGTTTCTCAAAGTGTGGTCTGCAAACCGTCCTCATGTGGTTCCATAGAACTGAGGATTCTTGAGCCTCACCTCAGGCCCTCCAAATCAGGGTCTCTGGAGGGAGGAATTCCAAGGACCTATTCGAACAAATACTCTAGTTGATTCTGACGTGCACTGAAGTTTAAGGCAGGGACAAAATAACATTGAAAAAGAACACAATTTATAACCCATTTATGCTGCACTGAAAGAAGTTTCTATTGCCTTTGTATCTCAAGAAGGGACACAAATCCAAGTTTTATTCGTCCTTATACCATTCATTAAAGTTCAGTGAAGCAGCATTTATTCTTAAGATATAAATAATTATATTGGATTTTTAAAAATCATAGACTAATACAGGATATTCTTTTCAAAGTACTTACTGGGTATTGTGAGATGAGATGATTCAGAAGCTGAAAAGAAATAAAAGAAAAATCAGACACATGTGTTTCACCTACAGGAATCCTGACCAAAACACCCACCTTCAAACCAATACAGTGGGCTGTGAACTAGAGCTGTACAGGCTACACATAAATCACCATCAACAGATCTATAGTCTTTTTTTGAAATATAATTCAGATTGATAACAATTTCCTGAGTCTTTAGCATACACAAGGCGAAATACTAAACCAGCCCCAGGAAATGTGGCGATTAAAAAAAAAAGGGGCTCTCAATATCTTAAAAATAAGTTTAATGAAACACTCGGTAATAACTTGTACATTTGCTCCTGTATATTTCCTGCTGAAGATACTTTGTTATTTTACTAAAATACAATTAACCCTTGATTCAGTGGAAAAGCAGATTAGACTTGTGCACAAATGTGGGACTCGTTGCTTTTCTTTTTTCTTTGAAAAAATTAGCCCATCCAGCCATCCAGCTGGTATTTATGGGCCTGAGGAGTTGAGTTTGAGAGCTTGAATTAATTTGCTAGCTTTCAAGGAACTGAATGAAATTGCTAAAATGCAGATTAGCAATTACTTGGTCATTTAATTGTAAAAAGTCAGGTGATGTGTTGACAAAGACCATGGGCGATGAAAATGCCTTTTCTTTCCCATAAAATGACAGAGATAATCATTTATTGAGACTTCCTACCTTTCATAAGGTTACTGGGAGAATTAAAGGGGACAATGCCCATGAAATTCTCATCCTACTAACTGGCACAAAGTCAGCACACCACAAGGGTTAGGTACTATAGTAATATCAATGATGATGATGACTGATTGTACAATTTCTACCACTCAGTGTTTTAAGCATTTCACCTGTATTATCTCATTTTGTCTTTATGGCAACTCACGATGGTAGGGTTTTTCCTCTTGGCTTATAGAGATGTAAACTGAAGGACTTAGAGGTAAAATAAGTTACCCAAGATATTAGTATTATTTCCATTTTCCTTTTGGAGAAACTGAAGTCTAGGGAGGAATAGGTATATTGACTATTATTACTCTGCCCTGTGCTACACATTTGCATTATCTCTTGGAGGCCCAACTGAGCAGATGACACCAGCGTCTTCATTGTGGCCACAGTTATGGGAGAGCCAGTCACTGTGGGGGCAGCTCCACAGGTAAGACTCATATCCTGAGCAGCATATGTCATCTAGGACAATCAGCCCTGAGCCTTGGCCAAAACCAGCCACTTCCTGGGGCTGACACAGCCGAGCTGCCTGCAGACCATGTTGGCATCATTGATGTCCCAGAAGTCATCACACATGGTGTCCCAGGAACCATGGTACCTGACCTCCACCCAGCCCTTACACCAGTCACCTCCATTCACCAGCCTCAGGGTCAAATCTAGAGGGAGACACAGAGACTTCAATTCTCTGTCCCTTGCCCTACACTGTGAGCAAGGACCCCAAAAAGAACTGACGATCCGAAACCCTGATTTCTCAGCGTGTTTTCCTGTTTGAACTTAAGCTCAACTTTCCTGACTCTTCAGTAGAGTTTGGCCAACCTTGCGTCTTGAGGGGGCCTGTGTGGCATCATCAATTTCGAATTCCACTGTGCCTCTGGTCTGACCTTTCAAGTAAGGTTCCAACTATGAAGAACCTGTCCTGCCCATGGCAACTCCTTTTCTCGCCAACGGAAGTGCCCCACGTGAGCCCAGCACTGTGATGGGAATTACTCCAGATGGGCTCCCTTCAGTAAACAAAATAGCCCTCCAGGTATCACTGGAAGAGCTAGGCTTGCTTCTAAGGTGCCTGTAACCCTGTGCTTCACACTTCCACACTCCTGACACCTCTTCTCCCCACTCCCTCATGCCCCAAGGTGCCAATCTTGAAAGCTTAGTCATGGCAGATGATTTTGGGCATCTGCTAACATGGGAACCTCAGATCATGTACAAGAACTTCACACGTATCATCTTAGCTCATTCTCAACACAACTCCATGGAGAGACTGAGGCTCAAGAAGGTCACCCACTTGCTCGTCAACTGACTCGCAAGTGACAGAGCAAGACATGTCCTCAAGCTATTGCTCTTAACCATTTCACGCGTCTGCCTTCTGCTATATATTTTTTAACATTTGAAACATTTGACCCAACTCATGGCTTATGCTTTTGTACAAACAGGTCCTCACATACACACACAGGACTATAATAAGATGAGGAAATACTGAGTGGAGGCAGTTATCATTTGAAGTATTAACTAGGGTAGAGTTTTCAAGATGTGTTGCAAATTCTAGAAAAGAAGAGAAAAAATAAGGGATTATATCCAAAGATCCTCAGTTAGATGCTGCTATACTCATGTGCCTCTGCTGCCCTGGTGATTGGGTACAATCCCCCAGACACCCAGTGGGGCAGCCTGGGGGCAGAGATCAGAGGCAGGAGGTATGCATAGGCAGGGGTGGGCATGGAGGCCCAGGGTCTGTCAGCTGGAAGGAGGAAGGGGCTGAAGGGCCCAACCTTGGTGACCCCATTTAAGGAGGTTCTCCCTTCCCTACGTCTAAAACCTAGCAGCAGTCGGATGCAGTGGCTCACATGTGTAATCTTAGCACTTCAGGAGGCCAAGGCAGGAGAATTGCTTGAGCCTAGGAGTTGCAGACCAGCCTGGGCAACATGGCGAGAACTTGTCTCTACAAAAGTTAAATAAAATAAAATAGAATAGCCAGGCATAGTGGTGTGCACCTGTGGTTTCAGCTACTCCAGAGGCTGAGGGAGGAGAAAGGCTTGAACCTGGGAGGTCGAGGCTATGGTGAGCCATGTCTAGGCCACTGCACCCCATCCTTGGCAACAGAACAAGACCCTGTCTCAAATATAAATATAAATATATATCAGAATAAGACATATATTTGAGATGTACACATATATATCTATATATGTATTTTCTTTTAAAACAAAATCCAGCACGATTTTCTGCAGCAGGCCCTCCTGATTCCTTGGGGGTAGTCTTGGGCAGCACCACTCCCCAGTCCCAAAGCTTAGATACAGCACTACCAGTCATCACCCGAGTCTCCTGAAAACCATCTTCTATGGCGTTTCTCACGCTTCCTGCTGCTGAAATTGCAAAGCAAAAAGGCCAAATGAGAGGTCACCTGAAAACAAGAGTTAGATCT
This sequence comes from Rhinopithecus bieti, assembly GCF_001698545.2. NCBI lineage: Eukaryota > Metazoa > Chordata > Mammalia > Primates > Cercopithecidae > Rhinopithecus > Rhinopithecus bieti. Next base: position 43,447 of record NW_016805362.1, read on the forward strand.
GACACCCTTCTTAATTCGAGCAGGAGAGGGGAGCAACACCACATTTTAGTTTGGGGGTTCACTGGGTTTGTCACTTGTTAATTAAGTCACTCAGTGAATATGGAATAATCTCTGACTGCTCCATGAAGCATTAAACGTCAGGGAGAAAAGAAGGAATTTGTCCTAAAAGGTAAGACTCAGCCCTCCGGAGCTCACAGGCCACTTGGGCAGACACAGCTTGGTGCCTGATAACTTGGTTTTGGCCTCAGCAGGGCCCAGAGTAGAGGAGAAGTAGAAACATCAGAGGGAGCAATTCATGGGGCCCCTCTGAGCAGGAACTACCCAGAGAAGTGGATATTTCATGTAGGTTTGGAACGAGACATAGACATGTGTCAAAAGAAAATGGGGTAAAAATAGGATTGTCAGATAAAATTTAGGACGTCCAGTTAAACTTGAATGTCAGATAAACAAGAAATACTTTTTAAATGTAAGTATGTCACAAATATTGCATGGGACAAACTTATACAAAAAAAGTTATTTTGTATCCAAAATTCACATTTAAGCGGGTGTCCTGTATTTTTATTTGAGGAATCTGTTAACTCTGAATGAAAGGTACCCCAGAGGCGGCAGTAGGCAGGAAGCTCTCTTCACTGACCTTTAGCTAAAACCCAGCCAGGTCAACTGAAGCCCTCCAGCCTCTGTAACCTGCTGAGCACTAGTGTGGGTGGGCCAGGCACATTTGGCACACCTGGCAGTTTCCACTCCAACCAACTGCAATGCGTGGTCATCTAGAGTCAGATGTGAGTCCCAAACGTACTTGTGCCAGTGGTAGTTGGCATGAAATTAAATTAAATATTAAATACATTAATGAAATATGGGTGCAAAAAGAAAGATGTCTTTCTATAAAGATAAGGCAGAATGCTTTTTAGCAACTTGGTTTATTCAGTAGAAGAAAGAAAATAAAAATAAGTAGAAGAAAGGTAAATAAAACAATAGAACTTTTGCACTTTTATTTGCTTTGCAAATGTTTTTAATGCCAGGTTCCTCTTTAGAGAAACTAAAATTAGAAATAAGAGATGATGCATAATGGGCGTGGTTTATGCCAGAAAAGCATTACAGAACTACTGAAGATCCCTGCAGAGAGAAATGCCTACGTCAACAAATTAGGGAATCAATGTATGGATTACATGTTTTAAGTTAAAACGAAACATCTAAAGTGTGTAGATCCTATTTTCTGATTTCCCATTTTAAATAATTTTTTTGAATAACCCATCAACTACCTGTCTCAGTTACATTAGAGAAGAGTTCTTCTTAGGCCAGGAGCGGTGGCTCACGCCTGTAATCCCAGCACTTTGGGAGGCTGAGGCAGGTGGATCACAAGGTCAGGAGATCGAGACCTTCCTGGCTAACACGGTGAAACCCCGTCTTTATTAAAAAATACAAAAAATTAGCCGGGCGTGGTGGTGGGCACCTGTAGTCCCAGTTTCTTGGGAGGCTGAGGCAGGAGAATGGTGTGAACTCGGGAACCAGAGCTTGCAGTGAGCAGAGCCAAGTCTGCGCCATGGCACTCCAGCCTGGGCGACAGAGCAAGACTCCGTCTCAAAAAAAAAAAAAAAAAAAAAAAAAAAGAAAAGAGTTCTTCTTGAGAAATGATTCTCAAAGTGGGTTCCATGAAGCATCAGGCAGCGCCTGGGGACTTGTTGAAAATGTAAAGTCTTAGCCTCACCCAGACTTACAAAGTCAGGAACTTCAGATGTGGCACTCAACGCTGTTTTCAGAAGCACTCCCATGATTCTAACACACACTAAGCTTGAAAAATGCTGTTCTGCAGCGTGTGTAAAGGGCATGGTAGCAGCAATGTTATTAGTGTGGTAAGAAAGAATTCATTTACAACCACATACTGAGCTGTGGCTATAATAGATGCTCTTCCACCAGGCGGGGAGAATATTGAGATTATACAAAGCCTCCACTGCCCTTTGGAATTAGACTCTAGTGAGTGAAACGAACAGATAAGCAATTAGTAGCTACAGCAAACATGCAGGTAAGCAAGTAGAGCATAGCAAACTAAGGGATCCAATGGACGGATGTTCAGGAGGACAGCAGAAGGTCACGTGTGATTGACCCTCAAGTCAATCACTGAGCTATGCCAGGCAGGATGGGCAGAGGAAAGCCAGGCAAAGGGGAAGGTCCAAGTTAAAATTAGCACTAAGGAGGCAGAGACACTATGAATGCACTGCTCCTTCCAAACAACCTCCTAAGAATTAAACTACAAACTGCAAAACTTCTTGAGCGCCTCATGGCAGACAGAGAAGAACCAGGTTTCTGGATGGCGACACTGAGCGTAGAAATGTTGATCATTCAAAACTAATTCATAGGTTTCGTATAATTTTTATCAAAGGGTTTTTCTTTGTTTGACTAGTTTTTTCAAAAAATAATTCTAAAGTTCACCAGGACAAACAAATAGGCTAAAAATAACTGATACATTCTTGAAAAATAAAAAATACTGACAGGGCAGGGTGTTAGGAGGATGGAAATGAGATGGGAGAACCTGTGTTCCCCATGGACTTGGGAGGCAGGTGACCGGGGTTCAAGTTCTAGACCCGCCATGTATTTTTTCTCTGAACACAGACAAGTCATGCAACCTCATCGGTCTTCATTTCCTCATTTGTAAAAGGGTGATTATGCTACTTCATAAGGTTATTGTGAAGACAAAATCAGAAAACATAAGTGTTTAGTACAGTGTTTGCCATGTAGTCAGTGTTCAAAAACATTATTTGCTCAAAATTAGTAAAATAAAGTGAGATAAACTAAAGTTATAAAAATTAAAATACAGAAAAAAAACCTAAGTCAGATATAACTCACACCAGAAAGTAAAATAATTTTCAGAACTCAAGAACTATTTTTTAAAGGCACAAAAATAAGAAACTAGTTACATTTTTATCTGATTCCTGTTAGAAATTTCTAGATTTAAAATCAATAGAAGAAATCAGCTGGGTGTGGTGGCTCACGCCTGTAATCTCAGCACTTTGGGAGGCTGGGGTAGGTCACCTGAGCTCAGGAGTTCGAGACCAGCCTAGCCAACATGGTGAAACCCTATCTCTACTAAAAATACAAAAATTAGCCAGGTGTGGTGATGGGCACCTCTGGTCCCAGCTACTCAGGAGGCTGAGATAGGAGAATTGCTTGAACCCGGGAGGCAGAGGTTGCAGTGAGCCAAGATCACACCACTGCACTCCAGCCTGGGCAACAGAGCAAGACTCCATCTCAAAAAAAAAAAAAATCAATCGCAGAAATCACAAAGGAAAACAGCAGTATATTTAATTACATAAAAATATAAAATATGCGTGCAGAAAAAAATCAAGATTAAAAGGCAAACCACAAACTGGGAAAATATTTGTCATCAATATAATGGCAAAGTATAAGTATCCCAAATATATAGAGTTTATATAAATCAATAAAGAAAACACTAACTTTCCCCAAAATTGGACAAAATACATAAGCAATTCAAAGAAAAGGAGTACAGATGACTTAAAAATGTTCACTCTAAGAAAAGAAATGCAAGAAATGTGGACTAAGAAATGCAAACTTAAATGACTCTATGGCATTTTTTCATCCAGCAGTTCAGCCAAGATTTTTGAAAAGTAACTTCAGAGCTGGTGAAAGTGCAGGAATTGCTACTCTTGTTTTCTACTGGTAGAAGTAAGAATCGCTTCTGGAAAACGATTTATCGTTGTTTTTTTTTTTTTTTTTTTTTTTTGAGACAGAGTCTCACTCTGTCACCCAGGCTGGAGCACAGTGGCACAATCGCAGCTCACTGCAACCTCCGCCTCCTGAGTTCAAGTGATTCTCATGCTAACAAACGAACACTGGTACCTTCCTACTAAGTTTACTCCAGGCTTTATCTGGATTTCACCAGTTTTTCCTTTTCTGTTCCAGGATCCAATCCAAGAGTTCACATTACTTTTAGAAAGCTGCTTTTGGACAAAACATGAGGAAAATGTCTAGAGTAGCAACACTAAATGGTTCTGAGGCTCTGTCCATGTGCCAGACACTGCATGGGTTGGAACATAACCCCCATTTATAAATGAGTAAATTGAGACTCGCAGAGGCTCCACAGCGGGCAAGTGGCAGAGGAGGGGCATTGCTGGGTACCACAGCCCTTCCTGCCCAGCACAAACCTGGGCATACTGAGTTTTTCTCAAGAGTTTGCATGAAGACCAAAGCTGACAGGTGCTTGCCACCTTGGTACTTCCAGCGCAAAGCTCTGTGACCAGGCTCCAAGCACTGAGTAAGATGCCATGGTTCAGTTCATCACCTCAGCTCCCTGCAAGGAGCAGCAAGGGCCAGTGGGCCAGAGCTGTCATCCGAATGCTAATGAATTCGATCCAGATTCAAGCCCTAACACAGCCACTCACCAGTGCTGCCTTTGGACAACCCAATAACCTTTCTGAGCCTCAGTTCCCCCACCTGGAATGTGGAAATAATTGTTCCTAACTTCAGGGATGTTAGCAGATTTAAATAAGAGAATACGGGTCCACTTCAGAGAGCATGAATTCCCACCTCTGAATGGCAAACATAGGCCTGCTTGCACATGTGTGCATGTCTGTCCATATGCATGCACATAACATCATGGGCAAACTACAAATTTCCTCCATCCAAGAGCACTGCTGCCTGTTGTTCCTCTGTGGATAAAGACAGGGCAATTCACTCCATCTACAGCGGCTGATGTGAATTCCATGTCACGGTTCAGAGACAATCTGGAGGGTGAACTCGGTACTGACAAGAGCTGGGGCTGAGGACACAGCCTCCCAGTTTCAAATGCTTCTGATGGAGGCAGGAGGAGGATGCCCAGTCTCCACTCCCCTGAGGTCCTGGGTCTGGTGACCCCCAGCCCCTCCACACGCTCATCACAGGGCATGGGCCTGCTCCCTACCACCCGGGTGTGATGGCTGGATTTTGGGGTGCTGCTTTCATGAAAGCAAACTCCCAAATGAACTTTAATCTTCAAAGCTTCCCTCACTGAGCCTAGGGGGAGAGTGAGAGTTCTGGAAGTTATCTGAAAATTAGGTGATTTTTTTACCCTGTCTCCTGAAATTCATAAATCTAGCAAAAGGTGACACAAAAGAAAAAAAAATGGCAGTAGGAAATATAGAAGAAGGAAGAAAGAAATGAATAAAAAGAGGAAGAGAAAGCAAAAGGGAGGGAAGGAAGGTAGAAAGAAGATAGAAACAAAGGGAGAGAGAGAGAAATAGGGAGGAAAGGTGATAAGAGCTGCCCAATAGATGAGGAGAAAGAGCGAGAGAGAAAAAGAGAGAGGGAGGGAAGGTGGTAATAGCTGCCTGATAGATGAAGAGAAACAGAGAGAGAGAGAAGGAAGGTGATAATAGTGCCCAATAGTTGAAGAGAGAGACAGAGAGAAAGGTGATAACAGCCCCCCAAATGATAAAGAGAAAGAGAGATGGAGAGAGAAACAGAGAGGAGGGAGGAAGGAGGGAGGAAAAGTAATAACTGCCTGATAGATGAGAGAGACAGGAAGATACGGTGCAGGGGGTGGGGAGAGAAAGGCAGAGACAGAAACAGAGGGAGAAGGAGGGAGAAAAGGTGATAGCTGCCCAAAAGATGGGAAAGAGAGAAAGATACAGAGAGAGAGAGAGAAACATAGAGAGGCAGACAGAAACAGAGGGAGAGAGAGGGGAGAGAAAAGGTGATAATAACTACACAATAGAAAAAAGAGAAAGATACAGAGAGAGAGAGAGACAGAGGCATAGAGAGAGGAAGAGAGAGAGACAGAATAGGCAAACTGAGAATCACTTGTTCCCCTAGTATCTCTGCAAAATGCCATTGAGATGCAGCAATCAGCATGCTCTGCCGATGGCTCTCTCACGTTTATTATCTGACTCTAAGAACATACAGCTATGCTTGAGTGACTAGGCTTCAAGTGTTTGTTTAAAGCTGTGCATGACAGACAAACTTGGAATCTTAATGATTTTGTCTGTGCTCAATTACTTGACCTGATTTTGCTCGGCAAATATTAGCCATCAAGCCAGACACACCTGTAGAAAGAAGCCGCATAAAGGGCATTTACAGTGGGAATCCTTTCTGCCCGTTTTCGTAGCACACAAATTGTGTGTTTAACCAATTGCTGCAAAGTTTGAGGGCATCTTTAATAATACACATCCACCTTTCCTGAACTTCAGGGATTTTTCTAAGACCAATCAATCATTCCTTTAGTTGAATGACTTACTGAAAACATTGACATAATGACTGGCTTTTTCTAACTACAACCATTTATACTTCTCAGCCAGAAACAAAACAAAAAAGAGCCATTCCTCCTGAACACCTGCAAACAATTAGAATTATCAGCAAAGGGCTACCCACTCTTTGATATAAAACTTCCCTTGAAATGGAAACTAGTAGATATAATTTGCCATGATTGAGTCTGCAGGAGAGAAATTAATGAATATAATAATTAAACGTAATACCTGTAGGTAGAACTTGTCCCCATAATAGACACATTTCAAGGATGACCGTGGAGATCCCCATTTTGCTGGGTTCTCAATTGAATAGAAAATCCTTGACATTTATAGGTACCTAGCTAAAAGGAGGTGTGTCCTCTAGGGTGGCATATTTCTACTGCTGCTATAAATCAATATGAAGGAAGTGAGGGCTTTTGCTAACGGTCAATGGCTAATCTGTGGGAAAAACTTAGGTGTGTTTGATTGATTGCCATATGAACAATCTGGCTGTTGCCCAGCTGCAAACGCACTGACATAAGTGAACAATTTCCAACTTCCTTCTAGGTGAACCTCGAAGACTCCCAAGTGTTTCCTGAATATGGGCTTGATTTTAATCTTGGGGAGTTCAAATTAACCTGTGGGAAGTTTGCCCCAAGGTTTGGGGCCAAACAGGATGTGGGCTGCTGAGCAAATACAAGACACAGTGCCAAGGGGGAAAGAATCTCTTTGGGATGGTTTTTCCTGGCAGGACATTCTCTCATCAACCCCTGTGCAGTGCAAGTAACCTCACCTTGGAAGAATGAAGATGACATGAGTGTGGATGTGATCAGAGAGCAGAAGGCATGAGGGATGATTCCATGGAGACCATGAGTCCATAATAACTTTGGCCACAGTCTTCTGGGTCTCACACTAATTCCACAACAGGAGCTGAGAAACGCATGACCTCAAACTGAACCACCTCCAACCATTTCCACGGCTTTGATTTCTTATACTTGACATGCACATTGTATGACCCTCAGAGCTTGGCAAACCCACAAAACCTGCCCCCAACCTCCACCTACACTGCACACAATCCCCCTCATTGGATTTGCTATGTAAATATCACTTCACTCTTTGGGACCCTCAGAAGTCATCACCAGAGTCTGACAATCCCCCCACACACTCTACCGAGAAGGTTGCCTGATATTTATTTTTTTAAAAAGACACTTGATGGCCAGTAACTCTTGGTTAAAAGCAGGCAGTTTTCCAGGACTTGCCTCTGTTTTCCTAGCCTGGGTGAGCTGTGCCCTGCTTCTCAGCTGAGAGGCTGAGGCCGTCAAATGACACTTGGCTTCTCTGCCATGCACTGCTCATCAGTAGTCTGTGCTGCATTCTAGAAGGGTACTGTGAACCCATGTCCTGTGTCAGCCACCAGTCAGAATTTAGGGCTGGAAGTCTGCCTTTGGCTTCATCTAGATGAAAGTTACATTCAATCTTTAATTTCTTTTTTAATCCTACAACTCTTCCTGTTGTTTCCAGGTGCCTCTTCACCCCTTGAGGAGAACAGGAACACAGAATAGGCTGACTGTGTTTCATCCTCCTACTGCCAGATCAGCAACTGATAAGCATTGAGTGATGACAGAACAGGGTTACTCACCCACCAGGGAATGCCCAAGACCAGACACATGCTGGATTCCTCTTAGAAGGGGATTGTGATCCCTTGGTTCCTGGAGTGTTGGACTGAGAATGATTATGCAGCTGGGTCTGGGATCCTCAGAGTGTCATGACAGATGAGCATTGTCCGCCGTGAGCGCAGCAGGGAAAGATGGTAAGAATACTAAATACCTGTGAACAGGAAGGGGTAATAAGTGTCCTTCTGAGGCAAAAGCAGACTGCCTGGTCTTAGAGACAGACCTGCCTGGTGACAATGTCAACAGGGGGTAGCAAGTATTAGTACAAGCTACTATGAGAATGTAAAGAAGAGCATCTAAATCAGATGACAGAGGCCATCCCTCAGAGAGGGTGGCACCAAACAGTCTTGAAATACCAGTAGGGGTCAGCCCAGCAAATGAGAGTGAGAAGACTGGATGAGGAACAGGAGAGATTCTCCCAGCTGTGCAGGAATGGGGCGGGGAGCCTTCTCCTCCAGGAAAGCGTGATGTCCCAGCTATCTCTCAGCTTGCCAGGGACACCCTTCTTGAGAATGTGTGGGATTTTCTGAACTGTGCAACCTCCCTGTTTTTGTTGTTTTGACTGCATCCTTTGTCCACGCCGGTTAGCAGAAAAGATCCTAAGACAACAAGGGCTTGTGAGCTTTTTATTCAGGAGACAGCAGGAAGAAGGAAAGGGTGAAGCCCAGCTGTCATTTCAACGCCAGCCCAGGTAGGCATCCCAGGTGGGAAATGGGTGACTTCAGTGGAACAAGAAGGATGTGGTGGTCCTGGGGTGCGGGCAGAAGACAGTGGGGTTGAGGGCCACCTGCCAACACCGTGTGGGTCCTCGGGCTTCACCGTCAGGTGCCCTATCTTGTCCCAAGGCCATTTTGTGGCTCCTAAGACACCATTTAGAGAGGCCTTTCCTTGGAGGAAGAGAAGGGTTCCGGGGGGACAACCCCTTCCAGCAGCAGCCCCTCCCAGAGGACCCTCGTCTTCCCCTGCCTACTGGTTAGAAGTATCTGCTTAAACAGCGTGGGGTGGAAGACCACAACCACAAAGTTCCATTTGATTCACCCCAGAACTGCCGTGAAGAACAACAGGAAGCAAGAGAAGCCCATTAAAGCTCAGAGACTCGGCGCCCAGGCCCCATTTGCAAAGCACCTTCCCCACGCAATTTTAAGCAGCTCCCCACAGCACACTCCAGGAGGTCGGACCAAGCCCTGAATCCCAGCACCAGAAGACTGGTCTTCATGGGGAAGAGCCCCCTACAAGGGTCATATGTGGCTTTTTATTTATTTATTTGAGTCTCGCTCTGTCGCCAGGCTGGAGTGCAGTGATGCGATCTCAGCTCACTGCAACCTCTGCCTCCCGGGTTCAAGTGATTCTCCTGCCTCAGCCTCCCAAGTAGCTGGAACTACAGGCGTGCATCCCCACACCCAGCTAATTTTTGTATTTTTAGTAGAAACAGTTTTACCATGTTGACCAGGATGGTCTCCATCTCTTGACCTTGTGATCCACCTGCCTCGGTCTCTCAAAGTCCTGGGATTACAGGCGTGAGCCACTGTGCCCAGCCATATATGGCTTTTTTTAAAGCTACAGAATCTTTTCCTAAATTGGAATTCATGGGGAAGCCCCAAAACCTAAAACAGGGCAGTGGAATCTCCTGACTGTGGTGAGGGAGTCCCCTTCTAGGCCCCTCCCCTAGGGCCACCTGCCATCAGAGCTGAGAATTACCTGTGGGTGGCCAAGCCCTCCCTTCATAAGACAGGGCACTGAGAGGCCCAGCAGGGCCCCTGGGGCTGCCAAGCACACAGCCCTGCCACAAAGCTGAACTGGGGTCCCAGGCAGACTTCCCAAAACAGGCCGCTGTTCTCCGTCTTCTAAATATTCTTTCTACCCACAGACCAGTGCCCTAGGAAGCCAGAGGAAGACGGAGATCAGGAAGGCAGCCCAGGGCCCCTCCCGCCTCCCACCTCTGAGGGGTCTCTGATTTCTGAACCAGGAGCCAGTGACCTGACAGAGAGATGAGGAGGACAGAAGGACGGGAGCCTGGTGGGAAGGGTCGGGGCTGTAGCACCTTCTGGCAGCGGCTGATTACCTTCCAGTCCTTGCAACCCATAATTTGTGTGACCAGGGCTCCCCTTCAGGTGTCAATCTGACCGCAAACTCTAATTGTACCCTCATTGAGTAGCACACTGTAATTGTACCTTCACTGAGTAGCACACTGTAATTGCTAGTCATTGTTATCGTTGTAACTATCTTTTGACATTGTATGTCTGATATTTATAATGTCACTCATTTTTGTTGCTCAGAGAGCTGGTCTTCCCAATCAGGTTACAAGGGGACCCCTTCCTACCCTCCTTCACCCACTCCCCCTTGCCCCCCACCACCCCACACCTCCCTGCTGGGCTTTGAGGACCAAGCTGAGACCCATTGTCTCCTGCTGCCCCTCTGTAATTCCAGTGCCCCAGGCAGAGCAGGTGCTCGGCAGGCAATGACTTTGAAGGTGGGGATGGTGAGCGGCTCACCCATGCTGTCCAGAGGTCCCCAGAAAGAAGTCTTGTGGTTCAACGGGGGCTGGTGATGAGCCAGTTCTCCTTCACCACTCAGCCTCCAGCTGGGGACGATGAGGTCCAGAGAGGGGAAGTGACACACAGAGCTGAGACCGTGTCCAGGACAGCAGTCATAGCAGCTGCTGCCTCCCATCTGAAGGACAGATGAGCTCCACGTTCATCAGGATGCCATCCAACCACAGAATCTTCCAGCAACAAACAGCCCTCTAGGGACCCCTGACACACAGAAATCCCATTGCATGCCTCCCATCTTGCTCAGAGTAAGGCTCAAAGCCCCCCCATGGTTTGTAAGGCCCTGCACGAGATACCCCTGCCTCTTTCTCCCCCTTGCCCACTCTAACCATCATCCAGGCCCAGGGCCTTTGCACTTGCTGCTCCCTCTGCCTGAAGACTTTTTCCCCAAATGGCTGGAGACTCTCTCATTCCCCTTCTCCAGAGTTTTTCTAACATAGCACCTCCTCCAAGCAGCCTTACTGACTGCCCCTCCCTAACACTCCCTAACACTCCCATCCTCTCCCCACGGCACTCCTTACCATCTGGCCTCCTTCTATTTCACTTCTTTATTCTTTTGCCGTCTGCTCTGACTAAAATGCAAGCTATACAAGGTGGGATTTTTGTCTGTTTTATCCATTGCTGAATACTCAGAACCTAGAACAATGCTTCACACATAGTAGTAGATGCTCAAGAAATATCTACATTCAGGCCAGGCACGGTGGCTCATGCCTGTAATCCCAGCACTTTGGGAGGCCAAGGTGGGCAGATCACTTGTGTTTGTGACCAGCCTGGCCAACATGGCGAACCCTGTCTCTACTAAAAATACTAAAAAATTAGCTGGGAGTGTGGCACATGCCTGTAGTCCCAGCTACTCAGGAGGCTGAGGCAGAAGAACCGCTTGAACCCAGGAGGCAAGGGTTGCAATGAGCTGAGATCATGACACTGCACTCCAGCCTAGGCAACAGAGCAAGACTCCATCTCAAAAAGAAATATATATATATATATATATATATATGCAGATTGAATTGACTGGATGAGCATAGGCAGATCTGGAAGAGGAGGACCAGGCCCCTCTGCACAGATGGTTCAAGTGAGTTCTGTGTTTGCCAAAGGATAATGCTGTTCATTCATCTGCTCATTCAGCAAATACACACTAATGCCTCCAATGTGCCAGACACTGCTCTAGAGAGTGGGGCTGCAGCCTGATGCCAGATGGACACGCTCCCTGTCCTCACAGGGAGGCAAAACAGACAACAGACAAGAAATCAACCAGTAGGGAGAAGGATTTCAGATTGTGGTAAGAATGATGGAGGAAATGAACAATGTAATGGCATAGAAAGTAGCTGTGGTAGAGAGGACGACTTTGGACAGGGTATTACATTAACCTACTAACTGCCCCTGGCATGAGAAATCTGAGGCTAAGAGAGGTTAAGTAACTTGCTGAAAGTCACACACCCAGAAACTGGCAGAACCAGAGCTTAAATCGATGTCTGACCCCAAAACCTGGTATTTTTCCAAAAGATGCTGAATCTTTCCCCTTCCCACCAAAAGACTGTGTTTCCATTCAAATGATGAGTTTGAGTCCCCTCCACCAAAGGACATCTTGCTATTTGGAACCATTCAAAGGAATAGGTAGAGAAGGAAAACTGGCTCTGAGGTCATCAGGAAGAGTGCAGATTTTTTGACATAAGCCCTACAAAAGGTGGTAAGTGGCCTATTCCCAAAAGAGTGAAGGGAGAATAATTTTAATGGCAACACTAGATCTACACTGACCTAGTTATAATCACAAAGGCAACTAGCAGTTCAGGGAAGGTTTACAGGAAATGGGGAACATAAAAGGAGGTTGAAGCTGTGACTCCCGCTCCCGGACCTTCTGTACTACCCTCATTTCTCCACCCCAAATCCCAAGAGCCATTCTGCTTCACCAGCAATCACTGTCCTCCCGAAGTTATTTTGCAACTCTTTCCCATTAAGGCACTTGAGGTTGGTGAAGCACAGGGTGCTGCCTCTCCAAGGGGGTTATTGGAACTGAGCAGAGAAATCCTGGTTACAGGTCCAACGACAAAGTCAACAAAGCACCAGCCAGGGGTAGCCATTTCAGGCGGGACAGCATCACTAAGCCTCAGCCTTTCAGAGTTTGCTTGGCCCAGAGTGATCAGGTTCCAGGAAACCCAGGTACACTAATTGTACTCACCAAAAACTAATTGGTACACCAGGAGGCCAATTCATTCATTTCCAATAGGGTGTATACTTTGGCTCCAGAATTAGTCTGCTTGAGGGACAAAATTGTATACCAACAGTTTGCTTGGGGAGCAAAGAATGAGAACAAGGAAACTGGATGGTGTCCAAAAGAAACTCTTATCAAGATAATGGAACTTGTCCATCCTGCATAAAGAACTGTTCTGGGCTTATCAGCATGACTGCCCTCTCAAATTCCAGACATGAAGCCCTGGTATGGGACACTCTTAAAGAGATATGGGACACTCTTAAAAAGGCCACCTCCAAGCCAGAGCACCCATGACCTTAGGCTGCAGTCAATTCAATTCACTTCATAATTATTCGTGTTCAATTCAAGTTGCTTCAGAAGGGTAGTATTTGTTGGTCTTTTTGTTGAATTAAGAGACTGGGGCTCAGTTCCTTTAGAGGAAGTCTTGTGAGTCAAAGGGGGCCGATCATGGTCAATGTCTACCCAAAGGATGTTTCCAGCTGTGGGACATTCTCTCATCCCCTTCAACACTTTTACCCATGACTTGGAAAGGACATAGATGGAGGGATGAATAGGAAGCCAAAGATATCAGCACTATGTATGTCAGTCTAGAAAGACTGAAATGAGTGACCAAACAGACATGATCAAGTGTCCCCCAAATCAGACCTGGCCTTAAGCCTAGCAAGCAACTGCACAGTTCCTGAACAATGGGGACAGTGGGGACAGTGGGGTGGATTTTACTGAGTTGTGTGAAAACAACCGCAGGGTTGCAATTGGCTGGAATTCCCTGGAAGTCCAGTAGAATAAGGATGTCACAAAAAGCAGATGGATTGGGCCAGGTGCGGTGGCTCAGGCCTGTAATCCCAGCAGTTTGGGAGGCCAAGGCGGGTGGATCACCTGAGGTCAGTAGTTCGAGACCAGCCTGGCCAACATCGTGAAACCTCATCTCTACTAAAAAATACAAAAATTAGTCGGGCATCATGGTGGCCTGTAATCCCAGCTACCTGGGAGGCTGAGGCAGGAGAATCGCTGGAACCCAGGAGGCGGAGGTTGCAGTGAACTGAGATCACACCATTGCACTCCAGCCTGGGTCACAGAGAAAGACTCCATCTCAAAAAAAAAAAAAAAAAAAATGCAGATGGATCTAAGGGCATTCTAATTGTTGCATGGACCCCTGAACCACTTCCATCTGAATGGACCAGACCATACCTCAAGTACCAGCATAGCTGGAACCAATCAGTCCATGCACGACAGTACTGGTTCTCAAAGCACAGGCCTTAGGCCACTAGCATCAGCATCACCTGACAACTTGCTAGAACTGCAAAATCTGAGGCTGCAGAGTGGGACCCAGCAATGTGTGTTTTAACAAGCCTTCCAGGGGGATTCCGAGGCTTGCACAACACAGAGAACATCTGCACGAAGCAAACTTGTAAGGAGCACTGCTCTGTTTGCCAGGCCGGCTCCCCATCCAGGCACACGTAGGTGGGTAAGTCACGGACCCTGCACTCCAGGGATGAAGCAGAGCCAGCGGCTACGGGGAAGGAAGATATTTCAGAGATGATGGGAACTACAGTGAGAAACATGAGCTGGGGGCTGAATGGATATCAGGGAAGGAAGGACAAAGAGGACCAAGGAGCCCAGAATGACTCCCAGGTCTGATTGGATTAATTGCCACCACATGAGACAGGGAACCCAGTGGGAGGGGCGGGCTCTGGAGACAGTGAGTGCATTCCAGGCTCTGCTGCAGCCCTCTTCTCCCTCCCACTCCTGATGGGCTCCAGCTACTCCCACTGAGCCTAGCCCTCTCCACCCAGTGCCTGCTGCCTGTCCATCCTCCAACTACTCACTGGTCATCTCCACCTAAATGAAAGCTTAACCTGTACACCGAGGGCATTTAGCCCTGGCGAGGGTAGGACAGGGCCCTGACCTAAGGTACATAGAAGGACTAACAAAAGCCCATCAGCAGCTGGGGTTGGGCCACAAATAAAAGGAGCCTACGTCCACTTGACTGTGGGGTCTTTGGCAGCCGCACTCAGCCCCACGGGTTAGGGTGAAGAAACCAGTCCCCGGTGGTTCCAGGGGTGAGGGTCTGGAAGGCGAGGAAACAGATGGTCATGGGTATGATATCGGGGCCGGGTAATGGTTGTAAGAGGTATCAGGGAAATGGGATGTGGCTCCATCACCAGCCGTGTGGCTGCCATCAGGGGAGGGAGGGCTGGGGCCCAGGGCCGAGTGGAGACTGGCACATCAGACCACAGTCCTGGAGACTGCTATGGTCAGTGTGTGGTCATGGGGCTAAGGAGCCAAAGTGGAATAAAGACAAGGCCCTTGGGCACAGAAGCTGGAGAGATCCCTAAAAATCACAAGACATATCTGATGTTGTCCTGTGAAATAAACCCTTCAGTGGCAACCCCAGTGTGCTCCACATGAAGCCCGAGCTCCATGGCAGAGCCTCTAGCTAGGGCCACAGGTCCCAGTCCAGCTGCTTTTTTTTTTTTTTTTTTTTTTTTTTTTTTTAGACGGAGTTTTGCTCTTTTGACCCAAGGTGGAGTGCAATGGCACGATCTCGGCTTACCACAACCTCCGCCTCCCAGGTCCAAGCAATTCTCCTGTCTTAGCCTCCCAAGTAGCGGGGATTACAGGTATGCACCACCACGCCCAGCTAATTTTGGATTTTTAGTAGAGACAAGATTTCTCCATGTTGGTCAGGCTGGTCTTGAACTCCCAACCTCAGGTGATCGGCCTCCCAAAGTGCTGGGGTTACAGATGTGAGCCACCGTGCCTGGCCCCAGTCCTGCTTCTTTTTTCTTTTTCTTTTTTCTTTTTTTTTTTTGCAATGGAGTCTCGCTCTGTCACCCAGGCTGGAGTGCAGTGGCATGATCTTGGCTAACTGCAAGCTCTGCCTCCGGGGTTCACTCTGTTCTCCACCTCAGCCTCCTAAGTAGCTGGGACTACAGGCTCCTGTCCTGCTTCTTATCCCAGGGCAGTGATTGCTTCAGCCCCCTTCCCCTTAACCAAGCAAGGGGGGTGGGTTGGGATATTATGTGGTCACCTCCCCTAAAGTCATCCCCTGTGCACATCTGGCCCCTGCTCACGGTCCTCCTGCCCTCTGACCTACAGCCCAACCAGCCTGCCTTCTCCACCTCTCTTTCTCACCTTCAGCCAGAAGCACGGGCCTTTCAAGTCAGTGAAACCACAAGGGGGCAGAAGAGGAAGGCAGTGTGATCAACAGGAGGCAGGGGATGCTGGTGACAAACGGTGCTGTGCCTTTACAACTCACCATGCCCAAGGATTGGAGGGAAGATACACAGGAGCCCGGTCCTGAGCAGAAGCCCAGCAAGGCCCTTGTAGGGCCTCTGGGCAGGGCATCAGCCCAAGTCACCCATGCTCCAGTCATGGAGACGTTGTCATTGCCAGCCTATTTATTATTCCTACACTGAGGATGGTGGTCTTGGCTCTTGACTGCAAGCAAAGCAGGCCAAGTTGAGCGGCTCAGAGGACACCCACCACCCAGAAGGAAAGCCTTAAAAAAGGAGCGGGGGGCGGGGCAAGGATCTGTTGCCCATATTGGCTGAAGAGCCGACTGTAGTCCCAAAATGAGCTCAGTGGCAGGTGTGGCCCTGGGGGCCCTGAAGCCCTGGCCGTGCCCCTCTGTCCCCTTGCTTGGTTAAGGGGAAGGGGGCTGAAGCAATCACTGCCCTGGGATAAGAAGCAGGACAGGAGCCTATAGTCCTAGCTACTTAGGAGGCTGAGGTGGAGAACAGAGTGAACCCCGGAGGCAGAGCTTGCAGTTAGCCAAGATCGTGCCACTGCACTCCAGCCTGGGTGACAGAGCGAGACTCCATTGCAAAAAAAAAAAAAAGAAAAAGAAAAAAGAGCTGGTTCATATAGAGTTTAAGGCAGAGGCCCAAATCCACCGCTCACTCATCAACAACTACCAAGTCAGCCGTGGTTGAGAGCTTGGCAGGTAGTGTTGAAAACTACAACAAATACTCTAAGGAAATTGGAACAAAGGAAGAGTTTTAAACACGTATAGGGCAATGACGAGCACACAACACTCAGCCAAACCAAAGGACAAAAGAGCCACTGGTGTCACCAAAGCTAAAGAGGGGCATGGCCACAATGGGGTCCCTATGCCTGACCAGTGAGGAGGGAAACCGCGATGGATGGCCTCCATGAAGCTATCACTGGCACTCAGCTAGTTCCTTGAGTGGGAAATATTCCATTTATATTTCCTTCTTCCTCGTCATAGCACCAGGCCCGGGAGCCAGTGCCTCTGTGTGTGTGTGCACGTGTGCTGTGTGTGCAAGTGCTCGAGTGTGGGCAGGTACGTGTGCACATAGGTATGGGTGCATGGGTGTGCATATATGTGTGCGTGGGCATGAGTGTGTGTGCACATGTACGGGGGCACATGTTTGTATGTAGGGGGTACATGCATATGTGTGTGCATGCAGGGAGGCACATGCTGTGTGGGAGCACCTGTGTGTGTGTGCACGTGTGTGAGCATATGTGTGTGCCCATGCATATGGCAGTAACTCACAGCAGATGCACAACCAACACCCATTGTGGATGTAACTGAATAAACACATTTTTTCATGGCATTCAAGGCCATGGTGGTGGTTTTGATGGGAATGAGGGTTCAGCACCAGGGGAACCAGGAGGTCCAGCACAGCAAAGAGCTGGTCCCAGCAGCTCCGGGAAGGTGGAGTGTCAGCCCCGTGAAAGGAGCTGCCACTCCTCCCCCCGGTGGAGTGGAGCAGCTGCACCCTCCATCACCTCTGCAGTCATACCCTCCCCAAGACTGTGGCAACTTGGGCAGTTTGTTTGCCTTGCTCCAAAGCATTTGATGCCATTTTCACAATTTTCACAATGCAACAGCAAAGAATGAAGTGGTTAGGAAGACCACACAAATGGAAAAATAATGGTAGACTAGGGAAACAAAGGCAGGGTACATTGAGAACATAAAATTGAGGAATACCACAAGGCCTTCCACTAGAGGAACTTGGCTACAATAGATCAACTTGAATTGTGGAGCTAAAGTTCCTAGCAGCCAAAGCAAACAAGGAAACAAGATCAATGCTTATAAGACATAACCCATTTGCTGTTCTTAGGCATTACTTCTGTTCCCAGGGCCTGAAAAAATGTTTCCCATGTGGCCTCATGGAGGGCTTGCCTGGGAGAAGGGCTGTGGCTTTCAAATCATGTTTCCACATCCCAGAGATGTTGGAAGTGATGAAACGGGGGAGAAGGGATGAGCTCAGATCCTGGGCCTTCTTCCTCCCCACAACCTCAGCTCCTGCAAAGCAGCTCTGCTTTTCTGGGTAACACTTAGAATGCTGCCCAGAGCTGGCAGCTGCTCATTTCAATTCACGGCTGCCAGAAATATCACCCCTTTGGCTTTGTTAAAATTTCTTCTGTCCGTTTTCTAGCATCCAAGACTCCCAGGAGCCTTTCCCTTTTCTAGGCCAACAGAGCTCTCCGTAAGACCCAGGAAGCCTGTATCTGGGTCCCTGTCTCCTTCTCCTCATCCGCCTCATCACTCCCACCATCCCTAGGCAATGTTCTCAAGCCTTACCTGGGCTCACAAGCCCCCTGGGAGGGTAGAGTTTCTCCTGAAATTGCTGTTCTCTCAAGAATTCTCCTGTAAGGCTTTTTTCTGCTCTCCTCAGTCAGCGAAGAGAAGGGAAAAAAGCTAAACACTCAACAGGGAGGGAAAGGCTGTGTCCCTAACATAAAATATTCCAAGTGTTCTTGATTATAGTGCATCATGGATTATATCTAAAACATGTTAATGACCACAGTGAGAGAGGAAGGGCGAAACAGCACATTAAAAGTATATCTCAATTGCAAGACAATTCCCAATTTCACATTAAAATTGCATAAAAGACATGCCTATTAGAATTAACAAAATTGATTTATTAGAAAGGGCTGTCTTTTTACATTTTTTCCCAGCACAAGAATTTAGAGGCCCCTAATCAATGTCTCTCATTTTTTGAGGAGGATATTGAAATCTGAAAGGTTACAGACCTTCCCCCATCCCCCAGTTAAAGGTCTCTTGACTCACCTGCTGCCTCTTTATGGGTTTCCAATGGCTTATCACCTTATAACTCCTTGATAAGGCACTGCCTTTCCAGTAGCAGCTGCTAAGAAAGCTAGCAGGTAAGTAGAGATAAGATAGGAAGAGGTAAAGAGAGTCAGATTTTTCTACACTGGCTTCCTGGTTAGACTAGGAAACTACTATCTTCCCATCGCTTTGTGCCCCAAAGGTTAGGAGGTCCTTCCTGAGGATACAGGAGATAAGTTCCAGAACCTTCTGGAAAGTGTCTTAACTGAACCATGGAAGCTTACAGAGAATAGGAGCCCATTAAAAGCCCTTTTTGTGTTTCTGTGTTGCTAAATGCAGTGGCAGACTGACGAGGTTGCTGAGGACTGATTCCAAATTCGGGGCCATGAGCTGTGCTGGGCGGTATATAAGCATTATCAGGTGTGTTGGTTTAAAATATGCATGCCTGGGCCTCACACCCCACGGATTCTAATATGCTAAGGTTGATATAAGGCCTAGAGAGGTTGTTCGAGCTTCCCAGATGATTTTAATTGTGGTGAAATAGATACAATTCCCAGGCGATGGGGATGCATGGCCAGGTGTGTGAGAACTGAGGCCTACAGGTGCTGAGCATGCCCACCTGGCCACAAACCCAGGTGGAGATTCACCTTGATGCAGTCTCATATTCATTTGGGAATAGAAGAAAGGAAGTTTGAGCTGCAAGGCAATGATCTCAAAGAGCTCACAGAGGACTCTGTATTTAATTCAGTGGGAAATGGGGAACTCTGGCAGGTTCCTGAGGAGGGTAGTGGTAAGAGATGAATTTTGTAAAGACAAAAGATAGAACAGTGTGTCTGTATTGAGATGCATGGAGATGCACACATTTCTTGAGCACAACCACACCAAATAGCCTGTGCCAAGGTTCTGGAAAGCTACAATCCCTGCCTGAGAAATTTATAATCCAGTTGGGGAGAAAAGTCACTGGTGTATCGGAAAATAACCGATGCAAACCACTAAGCCACTTCAAGACCTGTGAATCAGAACTGGCACTAGAGATGTATACTACAAACCTCAGAAGACACTTGACTTTAAGAAAAAAGACTTAGGTGAAATCAGAGACCTCTGTAAGCTTGAATTTGGGAGAACAGCTAAGAGTTAGATGGATGATAGTGAAAGATTTCTGAGATGGTACCTGGCAGTGCCTAGACATTCATAAGTTCCAATCTTAATTTATGTTATGGATTACTTTTTTAGAAATAGAAGACCAGTGGTTGTTTTGAATTATTACTTGTAGAAATTGTTTTCTAAATGTAAAGGTGAAAATAAGGCCACTAACAGAGACCAGGTTGTCTGTCATGGTGTATCAGGAGGGCAGCACGTGCCAGCTGGCTCTGCAGAAGCCAGGACTGCATGGATTTGAGGGATTGGACGAGGTTCCCCAGAGCAGTGTAGGGCTTCCTCTGGGCCCCGTGGGATGCTGTCACGGCGATCCTTCACATTTCTGGGAAACATGTCCTCAGATCTTACAAGTGTCTGACCACAAACCACTTCAGAAAATTCTAAGCTGGGTGCAGTGCCTCACACCTGTAATCCCAGCACTTTGGGAGGCCGAGGCAGGTGAATTACTTGAGCCCAGGAGTTTAAGACAACATGACAAAACCTGGGCAACATGACACAACCTTGTCTCTACAAAAAAATTACCCAGGCATTGTGGAGCACACCTGTAGTCCCAGCTACTTGTCGGGGGCTGAAGCAAGAGATCGCTTGAGCCTAGGAGGTCAAGGCTGCAAAGAGCCAAGATCGTGCCACTGCACTGCAGCGTGGGTAACAAAGTGAGACCCTGGCTCAAAAAAAAAAAAAAAAGAAGGAAAAAAGAAAAGAAAATAAACGAAAGAAGAAAGAAAATTCTAATGTCATGACAAGAAAGCAGTTCGCACGAGTTTAAAATGAGGTATAATTTGACTCACACTTGGACTTAAAATGGTCTCTTCAACAAATTGCTGCAACAAGTGATTGAAATTTAATTCCCAAACCATTTTAAAATTTACAATGAAATAACAAAAGAAAGTCTAATTTTTTTAGAAGCAAGGTAGGAGAAACAAGCAGGTGCGCAACTATGTGTGGGAAGGCCACTTCTCACACACCAGGGTCTGTCAGGGCTGGCGCGCGCGGGAGGCAAGGGGAGGGAGAGATCATCCCACAGGGACACTAACAATAACGTCAAAATTCCCCACTCTTACAACATCCCCGTAGATGACCCTCCCGTTTAATAGGGTCAAGACAAGGAGCAATCACCCATATGTGCGCGTCAGGCTCCTTTTGTGTATTATTTTTTTATTTTCTAAGGATATACGTAGAAAACCTACACATGTCTGCATTCATGTTATTCCCTTATGTTATACTATTTATAATTGAGTAATTGTTTTAATATATATTTCATTTTTATTTTTTTTTTAGACCATACCGCTATCTTGACATCGCTACTTTTACTTCTTATCTATCTATCATATAACGCAGCTTGTCTTTTATTTTTAGACCAGTGCAGTAGAGAGAAAGTACCCCTGTCCAATTAATATCACAATTCACTTCGTTTATTCTAAGACACCAGAGGGATGTCTAGGTGGATATGAGCTAGTCTGAAATAGGTCTCCGCAATGTGACTAGTCTAGAATATGTGGAATCCCAACCCAAAGGTCATATGTATAAAGTTAGTCCGGCCAGATTAATCACTCACATCTGCGCTATTTAACTGTATTTGGAATGCATTACATGGCCTACAGTTATAGGTTGGTCCCTAGCCCCCTTAGTGCTCTTAAAGCCTCTGGCTGTCACTTAATAAGGTCACGGAAGGCGCTAGTTCTGCTCAGGGGTTCCCCCTGTATAACCGTGATTGCTATTAGTGTCCCATCTAACCACAAGACTGAGTAACACAGAGACAGTACTAGCGTTATGGTCGTCAGTGCTCCTATATTAACCGCTACACACACTCCTCACACACAACACCATACCAATACGTATCTAGTTTATATGAGTAAGCTAATCAGACCTGCAAGGCTCAGGAAGAAAGCGCGTACTCCAGGCACCAGCAAGCACCTTGCTCTTGGACTTTGCAGCCCATCCAGAACTGTGGAATCACATTTTCATGTCTGATTAAACCACATCTAGTATCATTCTGGCAAAACGCGATTAGATAATGAAAACACACAAAGATATACGAAACAAAACAGTATCCCTTCTAATGCGCGCAGCGAACTGACTATATATTATATAAATTGTTGTTAGACCATTTGTTTCCTCGGACTGGCTATAATTCCCATGCCTGTACCCCAGTCAGTAATCTTATCTTCATCGGTATACATCTATTGCCTGACGCCTGAAAGTTCGATGTTGAGAGGATCTAAATTTCTTAAACTTGACTCTCTGCCACCTAGCTAGAAGGGGCTGGAGAACCTGGATCTGTAAAGCCACACGAATCACTTCTTTGTCCTCCTCCGGACAGCTCCCTTTCATCCATAAGTGTAAAGAGAGTTACCACAGACCAGGTGACGCCACGCCTAGATGGTCAGAATACACATTGGGCTTTGTGACACACTACTTCTCTAAGTTTCCCTCCTGACGTCTCAGAGGTAGATATCTAAGGAAGGTACTACACTAGCTGCTGTGAGAGTTTTAAATCTGTACACACCAGTGAGCTGTTCAAGACTCACTGTGACGGTTCCATCTCATGTTCCCCTGTGGCCCAGGGTAACCCTGCTTTTGGCAAGGCTAGGAAATCAACACTCACCAGAGCGAAGTCGATTGTATGGCTTGAGGACGCATGCCTTCTCCTCCCGCTGCCACATTGGAACAGTATGGACTGGCTGGCAGCAAGGCCAAAAACTGAGCGATCGGCCAGAGTCGATGGGACACTGACAACCAGTTAACGCCGGTTGTCTCTGCCTCCTAGGCTACTTAGCGGAGGGAACGACGGCAGGGCCTGGGCAGGAACAGCAGCGAGGACAAAGCTGCGAGTACCTGCTCTCTGGCACACAGTATACTCGCGGTATGGGGAGTGTCCGTCTTGAAGGCGAGGAAGTCCAATCACGGAGGCGCACATTCGTCTCCCGATGTGCTATCTAGGACTTTGCTGATATCACAGCGATTTCCACTATGTGTTAACTTCACATATTCATCTCCTTGGTAACTGATTGTTGCGTTGACCCAGGGTCGTGGCCAGTCACCACTGCACTTCATCAGCTTTGCTTCTGGGCAGAGTGGAGAGGCCACCCCATACGGCGACGGTACTTGTCTGGATGGGTCCCCACAGCTCTGACTCTGGGACAATACGACCGTCTGATGTGGTGAAGGAGTTACTACCATCACTGAATGACCGAACATAGCAGGTGGCCCCGATCAGGCACAACCCGAGGGTCTAGATCTCGGAGACCGAGCGCAAACTTCAAGACCAGTTCCCAGGAATGAGCCCGAATGACACCTATGCCATCTCTGCAACAACATTATCACTCCATGAAGGTCAGGCCTGCGGCTTGATGTTTCACCCCCCAAAGAACCGCGCTTTCATCGATTAGGGACTAAGAACAAATCTCACTCACTTGTAGCACCACTCTATTGACAATCGATCAATCCACGTCCAACAGTGTCCAGTGTTACACAACAATGGCATCATCCTTTTGCATCTGCTCAAAGTGCCAGCCAAGGGATGATGTCAACACAGTACTGTGGTGGTGACAAAGATGATCCTGGTCCTCTTCGCAGTCCTATGTGTCTCAGTGTCCAAGAAAGAGAACACTATGTAGGCTGCTCTATGTAGCGAGGCGTTCTCTTCCATCATTCAAGGGATAGGAAGCCTCCACGTCTCTGTCATTGCCCTTTCCATCTCCGTTCCATGCCTTGCCAGAGGTGATGACACGGGCCCCAAAACCCCGCAGGGCCTGGGCACAGCCCTTGCCCACATCATCATAGCCTGCTACCACTGCTACCTTGGCGGCAATCATCACATCTGTGGCCCGCTTGATGCCATCTATGAGGGACTCCCAGCAGCCATAGAGGTTGTCAAACTTGCTCTTGGTGATGGAGTCATTGACATTGATGGCAGGCACCTTGAGGATCCCATTGGCCATCATCTTGTAGAGGTTGTGGACCCCAGTCATTGTCTCCTCAGAGATGCCTCGGATGCCTGACAGGAGCTGTGGGTACTTGGTGTGGATGAGGTTGGTGAGGTCGCCCCCTTCATCCAGAATCATGTTGACGGGCCCGTCCTTGAAGTACAGCATCTGCTCAATGCACCACAGGTACTCCTCCTCCATTTCGCCCTTCCAGGCATATACTGGAATGCCAGCCTTGGCAACGGCAGCTGCCACATGGTCCTGGGTGGAGATGTTGCAGCTGGACCACTGCACCTCAGCACCCAGGGCAACGAGAGTCTCAATGAGGATGGCCGTCTCCATCGTCATGTGCAGGCAGCCGGCGATACGAGCGCCCTTCAGTGGCTTGGAGGCCGAGTACTGCTCCCGCATACGCATCAGGCCCGGCATCTCGTTCTCAGCAATGTCCAGGGCCTTGCATCCCCAGGCAGCCAGTCCCATGTCAGCGACTTTGTAGGGCAGTTTGTCAGACATGCTGGCGGCGCTCGTGATAGAAACAGGCGAAGGGGGCTGGGCCTCAGTCTGGGGACACGCACTGGGCGGGCGACGCCGGATAGGATATGTTTTATTTTAAAGAGCAAAATGTATCATCCTTGAGGGTTCTCCTGCCTTGTCGGATCATGCCCAGGGTCCCAAGTGTGGTCTCATGTACCTCAGCCCCGACCCAGTCTCTCCCTGTGGTTCTCTGACGTTGTATTGAATCCTGGTCCTCTCCACTCTGCCCATCACTGCAGCCTTGTAGAAGCAGGTCTTGTGTGACATGCTTCCTGCCCAGGCCAGTTGGTTCAAGCAGTGGTGGGTGACTCTAGTGTCCAAGCATCTGGGTTTAGTGCCCATGCCTTTGCTGGCCCCCAGGTAGCCAGCCCCAAAACTCTGCTCTGTGATTTAAAGTAACCATAGCACTCTATTACTGAAGAAGGACCCACGCAAGTTTTCTTCCTGGAGCAGGGAAAGATACTATCAAGGCAGGAGAACGGCGTGAACCCGGGAGGTGGAGCTTGCAGTGAGCCGAGATCGCGCCACTGCACTCCAGACTGGGCGACAGTGTGAGACTCCATCTCAAAAAAAAAAAAAAAAAAAAAATTAAGATACAAAGACGAAAAGTAAGTTTGCATTTTGATTATACCATGGATTATGTTTATTCAATGTATCAACCATACTAGTGAATTTCTAAAGGACAAATATAACTTTCAAATAAGGCTCAAAATAATAAAATGAACAACTCACCACCATACACATCAAACATTACCACCTAATCCCAAAAGATTTACGGGTCACATGTCATCCCTAGAGAGGTTCTTCATTACATTCTTCTTCACATAGCAAAACTGTCCCGGAATATGTAGCATTCTGTGAATGAAACTCTATTTTTACGGGAACTTAGGGAGGTTGGCTATTAATAGGAATCTGTGAGGACTCCCTTTGTACATTGAAAAATCATTTCCGAGTTATTTGGGGGTGGAGATTAGTCTGGCTTCCTAAGCATCAGCTTGCTCAAGGAAATCTTTAAAGTTTTCTTTCCATTGTAGCTGAGAAAATGGAAATAAAAGTGGCAGATAGGTTGGCCTCCTAACAAGAGAGGCTGGGTGTGGTGGCTCACGCCCGTAATCCCAGCACTTTGGGAGGCCAGAAGCATGAGTTCAAGACCAGCCTGGCCACCATAGTCAGACCCTGCCTCTAGAAAAAAAAAGAAAAACTTAAAAATGAGCCGGGCATGGTGGCATGTGCCTGCAGTCTTAGCTATTCAAGAGGCTGAAGTGAGAGGATCGCTTGAGCCCAGGAGTTCCAGGTTACAATGAGATTGCACCACTGCACTCCAGCCTGGGCAAGAGAGCCAGACCCTGTCTCTAAAACAAAAGAGCAGTACCTAGCCTTAAACCCACAGGAGGAAGAAAGGCCCCATTCCTTCATGCATGGGTATTCTCCCTCGGGACCTCTTTCACATCCTTCCTATGCCACTTCCACTGTTTCTCTTTGCCTCTGGGAGGCATCCAGAATGTTGCAGCCATCTGTCACCATGAGCTCTGAAATAACACCTAAAGCTGCAGGGTGTGCATTCAGATGCTCTTCGTTAGGGCATCTGGCCGGGGCTTGCTGTGTGCAACTGTCTTCATCACAGATAATGTATCTGTAATATCTGAGGATCTCTTGACAAGAAAGGACTTGCTAAGAAGCCAACTTATCCACCTGTCAGTCTTCCAGTTAAAACACCTCTTCAACCACCCCCAGATGGTAAAATCTACATGTTTTCAAACATTTACAACATGAGCTTCTACAACTCTTAGTCACCCTTTTTTATGGGAAACAATGCACAAAAGTCACAAGATAAACGTTAGCCACTGCCCAAAATAAAGAAAGGAAAATGCTTCCTCTCTCTGTCCCAGCCCTGCTGGGGCAATATCCCTCTGTCTTCCTCTGAGACCTGCAGAAACAGGATTGGGCTGGACTGGTCAATGGTCATGCTCCTTCACTCTCACCTGGCTAAGCTGCAGCCTCTCCCCTAATTAAGCACATGTGCACGTGTGTGCATGCACAAACACACCCGGAGAACCAAAAGAGATTCAGGTGGAAGCCAAATATGAAATGAAGCCTATCATTCAGGGTTTCTTTTTTCAAAATTCATTTTGAACTTCTTATTTCAGCAGCAGTCTGCTCCGGTTCAAATATTCTGAGAATGTGTCTCCCGCCACATAACACGCTTCGTGTTGCCTTTCCTCATTCTAAATGGGCCACATTCATGGACTTTGAAGAATTACTGTTTTAACATTTCCCCTTTCCTGATTTTATAAACTTTTCTTCAATACCACTGCAGCTCATCTTTCTATTCCTAAGTGTCTTCCTTTGTCTGTCGTCAGATGGTGGCATATCTATATGTATGAGCAGCATTTTAATTCTTTGACCATGCTCACTTCCAGTATTCCTTTAAAAAGTCATGATTATGGGCCTTTGTGCTCACTCACACAGCCTCCAGAGAGTCTCTTACACTTTCTCCTGGCCCCTGTGCTGAAGAGCCTAGTGGCATTCAACCATTTGTCTTTTGGAGGGTTTTTGCTCTTTTCTTCATTCTCTTCCACTGTGGATTAGAGGAATTGTGCTGATAGGGCTGACATCCCATATGCCACAGCATCCATGACTAGAGAGGACAAGCCCTCTTTTTTTGTTGTTGTTCCTATTCAAAAAATTGGGGAAGGATTCTGATTGGGCTAATTTAGGTCACATGCTTACCCTTGAGCCAATCAGCTAAGTAAGGCCAATTGTGCCATCTTCAAGAATATGGCGATGCCCAATCAAATGGATAGAGCAGTTTCCAGAAGCAATCGAAAATCTATTCTCAAGAGAACTGAAGACAAAGTACTCAAAACAATAGACACAATAATTAGCCGGGCATGATGGCGGGCACCTATAATCCCAACCACTCAGGAACCTGAGGCAGGAGAATCGCTTGAACCCTGGAGGCAGAGGTTGCAGTAAGCTGAGATGGAGCCATTGCACTCCAGCCTGGGTGACAAAGCGAGATTCTGTCACAAAAAAAAAAAAGACACTCGCAGTAAAGTATGTGTAAGCCTGCAGGTAGGTGTAATGAACTATGATAACTTTGCTGCCTGAAGACATGTTTATACATAATAAACACATCACAAAGAAGTTATCAAAATGCCAATAACTACTACACTAATTTAATATAGATTCTGAATAACTTTAAGTTTTCTAGAAAAGCTAGAGTTCGGTATTAACTTAAAATTTTAAATTTAAGGATAAGAATTAAAAATAAGAAATACACAATTTACAGCCTCCACATCAGCAAAGGAGAAAAATGGGGGACATTAAAAAACTTCAAAGACAGGCTGGGAAAGAAATGCAAACAACAAGGATGGTAAATAGAAAATACAGAAGATGTTTGAAATGAAGTTTAAATGTGTAAGAAATCACACTAAACAGAAATGGATTAAACTAACTTTTTAAAAGAGACTATCCATACGTATTGTTTTTAATCAGGCTGCGTCTGTCCTATCTGTAAAAGTTATGCCTAAAACAAAATGACATAGAAAGATTGGGAAAAGATGTACTTTGCAAATACTCAACAAAAGTTTGCATGGTGATACTAATTTGTAGTAAAATATTATATAATTATACTAAAAATTATTAACAGACATAAAGAGGATGGCTACATAAGAATAAAAGAAACATTGCACCAAAATTTGGCTGCATCTACCAAAATAATCTTGAAACATACTGAGCAAAACCTGACATAATTGCAAGCAGAAATTAATAAAACCACAACCATCATGGAAGATTTTAGCTCAGACACTATACATCAAGCAAGTACAAAATTCGTAAAAATATAGAAGGGTTATATACGAAAGGGAGCTAGTCACCAAATCATGATTGAAATCCAACCTGTGATGCAATTTTAGGCAAGTTATAAAAAACAGAAGCGTTCACACTGTGAGCCCATTGTCAGCGCCCTTTCTCTTATCACGCTGACAATCATTTACCCATGAATAGCATGACTGAAAAACTATTGCTGCCAGAAAATGATTAAATAATCTGTATTACAACATACATTTTCAAAACTTGCCAAAGGGTGACAGTTTTGTACAAACAAGAGGAAGGCAGTCCTTGGCTTTTTATCATATCATTGATTTGAAAAAATGGCATCAGGCTTAAAGAGCAAATAAAATGATAACATCTCCCATAGTCTCTGCCCGAAGACTTGCCACCTACTGACTGGGGGGCTGGTTACTCAGGAACTCTTTCTAGGGCAGGGCTTCCCGTCTAGAATTTTTGCAGGAACTTAAAGAATAAAAGACTCAAAACAACGCTAAAGATTACAATAGAGTTTTCATGCTGCCTATGAAAGAATCCACAGTTAGTGTGACCCTTGACTACTATTTACGAGAATATCCCTGGTCAGGAATGTTTATTGCCCTGTCTGGACTCTTTTATATACTCATGTTCACATCTGATTCAGGCTCAATTGTACACTAAGCCTCTTAACTCTTCCTCGGAAGAAAGGTCAGGAGAAAAGCTACTTCACTTGAAATGCCCTGCTTCATTCAATGAGCCTGTGATCAACACTATCCGAACAATATATATCATTTATTTTAACGAAAGGTATTTCAAATGTTGATCCAAATCCATTGACCCTCTTGAGAAGAATTCATAACACATCAAGGTGCCGTGGCCCAACACTTGATAACCACAGTCCTAGGGTCTCGCCATCCTTACATCCTTTCTGATGCTTCATAACACACAACATTTTGCTTTAGTTGAAACTAGCTCCTGGAAGGCAAAGGAATAGTTAACCACATCATCCATTCACTAATAAATTATAGAATACCTACTCCATGTCAGGTCTTGGCCCAGGCATTGGGAGTCAACACGAATAAAATAAGGTCCCTGCTCTTGCAGAGCTTATGATGCAGGTGGGGAGACCTAGGCAAGCAGGTAATAACAACACACTGCCATACAATCAGATAACCAAAGAGGCCATGAGGGCATCTAGGAGAGTCCCCTTGCTGGAGAGAGTGGCACAGAGTAAGAGCATCAAGTCCTGAAGGTGGTGATTGGGCCAAGTCATGAAAGAGTAGGCAGAAAGGAGGTGGGGAGCAGGTAATGACAGTGGTTAGAGCATTAGGGCAGAAGGTTTAACATGTGCAGGGCATAAAGATAGCAGCAAGCACCAGACACTGGGAGGATTGCGAGTGCAGAAGAAAGTCTAGGAAGTGAGTGGTAAGAGATGAAGCTGCAGAAGCCAGCAGGAACCAGGCACAGCCTTGTGTGCACCCCGAACAAGAGACGCACATGCCTGGCCCTACAAGGAGGCTTAGCTTCATCTCTACAGCAGTTCTTCATGGATCTCGAGGCCAAAATAGCCTACTTCTTTGTCTTATCTTCTTGGGGCTTTGAATCAATTCTTTAGCCTTTTGTCCTGTATTTCCAGCTGCCAGGAGAAGAATCTTCCAGACGTCTTCAATGCCTGTGGCCTAAAGCACAGACTTCCAAGTTTGACATTCCAGGTGTGATGCCAACTCCAGGCAATCCACCTGCCTCTCTGCAGACTTTCTTCTCCTACCCACCTGTGTCCTAGTAACAGAACTTACTCTTCTCCAACTCTTTTCAATTGCTTGCAGCAGCCTAGCTCCACCTCTGTAGCCACATTCACTGTCCAGGACTCACCTCGAGCTGCCCCCTTTGGTGGAGCATGAGAAAATATCTTCCCAATAATTTGGCATTTTGTATGCACCACCTGGCATTGTCAAATTTCTTCGCATGTGTTTACTTCTCATGTCCTGAGCTCCTGGAGGTAGCGAATGTGCTCTGAAAGACACATTCTACATTTCAAAAAGTCAGTTGGGTTAGTATGGGTCAGAACCTGAGTTGTGCTCTCTCGTGGTTAAAAGGGAGCACCTTGGTTGTTAGACAGCAGTAAAGGCTAACCCCAGACTGAGATGTCTTGACCTAATAGACAAGTGCCGGAGACCTGAAAAGGACCCACTTCCTCCCAGTAAGATTCCAACTATTTAATGCTGGTTCCTCCACAGTCAAGGTCATCTCCAGGCCTGGTGACCCAGGGATCTTGGGTCACTGAATGGAAAACATGAAGACTATTTACCTCTGAAAGTGGCAATGTACATTTTTGAGGTGACCGTCCTCTTTTTCTGTATAAATTTTGGTATTGTTCAAATCTATGGCACATGTATAACATACATTCATAAGAAAAACAATTATTAAAGTTTTTTAATGCAAAATAATCAAGCTCATAAAAGTGATGCCATAGTTGGATGATGTAGGAGGTTGTTTTTTACTCCCAAACACCTCAGCACCTAGGGGACAGAGATGAGAAAAAAAAAAAAAGAATATCAATCCTGCCATTTTAGAGATCAGTGTGCATGCATGTGTGAGTGGCTGTGTGCACATGTGGGGCTTTTCAATGAATGGTCAAAAGAGGGGTGTGAAGGAAGAGAGGAAGACTGAGAAAGAACACGTAAGAAGCAGAAACACCAGCAAAGACCAGGATATGGAAGAATATGGAAGTCCTTCCTCTAGCCCTTGAGAGAAACACTCATTTCTTGAAGCAGGAAAAGGCCCCGAGAAGGATGAAGTCTCAAAGTTTTTGGAGGAAGTTCTTAGGAAAAGGAATTGATTCTCCTTGTTGTACCTCCAGAGAGGAGACCTGGAAGTAACACCAGGTGGATGTTGCAGAAAAATAAAATACAACGCATCCTGGGAAGGTGCTTTCTCCCGGGTCAAGAGTTTCCAGGGAGCTGTGTGGAGCACAAGCTCCCAGTCCCGTGAAGTGTTGGAACCACGTGCAAAGGCCACCCAGCAGCATACAGGCTCCAGTGACCTCCAAGGCCATCCAAGGCAGTGTGGTACAGCAGAGGGCACTAGGGTTTCCCCTTTTCCCCTACTTCTTATATCTCCCATGTACAATCCATAGGCACATCCTGGTGGTGCCAGAACCAAAATATATCCCAACCCATCTACCGCTCCCACCTTTGCTGCCAGCTTCCAGCATCCCAGTCCAAGTCATTCCCTTCTCCCCTGGAAAGCTGGTGTTCTGGCCTCAACTCTTAGTACTCTGTGGTCAGCTCTCCCCACAGCAGCCAGAGTGGTGTTTCTTTATTGTGTGTGTGTGTGTGTGTGTGTGTGTGTGAACGAATACTTATTTGTTTATTTATTTGCATTGACAAATGAAAATTGTATACATTTGTCATGTATGACATGTTATTTTGAAGTATGTATACATTGTGGAATGGCTAAATTGAGCTAATTGACATATGCATAACCTCACAGACTTATTTTTTGGTAGTGAGAACACTTAAAGTCTACTTTCTCAGCAGTTTTCAAGAATACAATACACTGTTATTAACTACAGTCACCATGTTGTACAATAGATCTCTTGAACTTATTCCTCCTAACTGAAATTTTGTATGCTTTGACCAACATCTCCCTAACACTCCCCACTCCCAGCCCCTGGTAACCACCATTCTGCACTGCTCCTGTGAGTTTAGCTTTTTAAAAAATCCACATATCACGTGGTATTTTTCTGTGCCTGGCTTATTTCACTTAATGAAATGTCCTCCAGATTCATCCATGTTGTTAAAAACTATTGGATTTCTAGTTCTGTGAAGAACGGTGGTGGTATTTTGATGAGAATTGCATTGAATTTGTAGATTGCTTTTGGCAGTATGGTCATTTTTACAATATTGATTCTACCCATCCATGAGCATGGGATGTGTTTCCATTTGTTTGTGTCATCTATGATTTCTTTCAGCAGAGTTTTGTAGCTTTCCCTGTAGAGGTCCTTCACCTCCTCGGTCAGATATATTCCTAAGTATGTATTTTATTTTTGCAGCTATCATAAAAGGGATTAAGTTCTTCATTTGATTCTCAGCTTGGTCACTGTTGGTGTATAGCAGAGCTACTGGTTTGTGTACACTAATTTTGTATCCTGAAACTTTGCTGAATTCACTTATCAGTTCTAGGAAGAGGTGGTATTTGGTTACACGAGTAAGTTCCTTAGTGGTGATTTGTGAGATTTTGGTTCACCCATCACCCAAGTAATATACACTGAATCCAATAGGAAGTCTTTTATCCCTCACCCTCCTCCCATCAAGTGATTCTCCTGCCTCAGCCTCTTGAGTAGCTGGGACCACAGGCATCCACCACCACATCTGGCTAATTTTTGTATTTTTAGTAGAGACACAGTTTCACCATGTTGGCCAGGCTGGTCTCAAACTCCTAATCTCAAGTGATGTGCCCACCTTGGATTCCCAAAGTGCTGGGAATACAGGCATGAGCCACTGTGCCCAACCTATATGTCTTTTTTTAAATGCCAATACCATGTGGTTTGGATTACTATAGCTTTGTATTATATTTTGAATTCAGGTAGTGTGATGCTTCCAGCTTTGTTCTTTTTGCTCAGGATTGCTTTGGCTATTTGAGGTCTTTTGTGGTTCCATACAAATTTTAGAATGTTTTTCTATTTATGTAAAAAAAAATCATTAAAATTTTGATAAAGATTGCGTTGAATCTGTGGATTGCTTTGAGTAGCATGGACATTTTAACAATATTAATTCTTCCAGTTCATGAACATGGGATATCCTTTCTATTTGTGTCTTCTTCAATTTCTTTCATCAGTATTTTATAGTTTTCAGTGTACAAGTCTTTTATCTCCTTGGTTAATTTTTTCCTAGGTGTTTTTCTATAGCTACTATAAATGTGATTGTTTTCATGATTTCTTTTTCAGATAGTTCATTGTTAATGTATAGCAATGCTATTGGTTTCTGTATGTGGAAGTTGTGTTCTTGACCAAGAAATGAACAATAAGTAAATCGTGGATCCACCAAATGCTATTAAAGCACAGTTGACCATAACCATGAAAGAAAGATGTTTATTAGCATCAACTGTATCAGCCTTGTTAGAATTTATATGAACTTTGGGAAAAATATATTGGGTGGCTTAATACTCTATATGAACATATGCTTTTTTTCTCAATAAATTTTTCTACAGCAAATAGAGAAGTCAAAATCATTCCATAGATCCTAGGTCCTCCAAACACAATCACAATCTACTGGTTGATGGCAGAGTTCCTCCCACAGAACAGCAGTTTGAGAATCACAGATTATCATTTAGTCCACAAATACTTATTGTACCTACTCTGTGCCAGGCACTGTGTAGTGAACAAAGAACACAGGGCCACTGCCCTCCTGGGGCTTCCAGACTGGTGGAGGAACAATTAAACAAGTAAACATGCAGACAAAGAAGAACTGAACCAATGTTTCTCCCCGTTAGCCTGTCTTAATTTAGTTACTCAAGTAACTTATTTAGACATTTAATGACCACCAGAAAAGAACGACGTAAGCTGTTCAAGATCTGGCTCCTTTCCCATGAGAGTTTTATTGGGCTAGCTTGCTTAAACGACTACAAAAGTACTTCTTGTTGAGTTGAGAGCCATAATGAAACTCTCATTGTATGAGTATTTGTTTTTCAACTTTTTATTTCATGGGTACACGTGCAGGTTTGGTATATAGGTAAACTTGTGTCATGGGGGTTTGTCGTATAGATTATTTCATCACCCAGGTATTAAGCCTAGTACCCATTAGTTATTTTTCCTGACCCTCTCCCTCCTCCCAGCCTCCTCCCTCCAATAGGCCCCAGTGTCTGTTGTTTCCCTCTATGTCTCCATGTGTTCTCATCATTTAGCTCCCACTTTTGAAAAAAACTCAACATCACTGATTATTAGAGAAATGCAAATCATAGCCACAATGAGATACCATCTCACACCAGTCAGCATAACTATTATTAACAAGTCAAAAAATAACAGGTGCTAGCAAGGTTACAGAGAAAAAGCAATGCTTATACACTGTTGATGATAGTGTAAAACATTGTGGAAAACAGTGTGGCGATTCCTCAAAGACCTAAAATCTGAACTACCATTCAACCCAGCAATTCCATTATTGGGTTTACAGCTAAAGGAATATAAATCTTTCTATCCTAGAGAGAGATGCATGTGTATGTTCATTGCAGCACTATTCACAACAGCAAAGACAGGAGATGCCAAAACCAACTGCAGCAAAAGCAAAAATTAACAGATGGGCTCTAATTAAGCTGAAGAGCTTCTGCACAGCAAAAGAAACTATCAACAGAGTAAACAGACAACCTACAGAATGGGAGAAATTTTTATAAACTATGCATCTGACAAAAGTCTAATATCTAGCATCTATAAGGAACTTAAACAAAACTACAAGAAAATAAACAACCCCATTCAAAAGTGGGCAAAGGACATGAACAGATACCTTTCAAAAGAAGAAATACATGTGTCCAACAAGCATATGAAAAAAATATATATATGGGTATTCTAATCTGAGCATCCAGACTCCTCCAGGGAGCTAGGAAGACAGCTGAGAGATGCTCCTCTCCATTGAGTATCTAGATTATGATCCTGGAAGAACTGTGGCTCAAGGAAGAAGACCAGAATCAGCCTGCTGGACACTCAACTTCTAGAGAGTAGAGGGCAAATGAGAAGTATAACAGTAACTGCCCGTGCAATTGTACATCCTACTGAACTGGAAGCATGGTGCATTGTAAGTGCTCCCCTAATTCCTGTATTATTCATTTCCTGAGTCAGAGATTCCCAAATCTGGTGCCACAAACAAATGAACTTCAGGTATCCATGAACTCCTAAAATTCAGGGAGTGTGTCTACACTTCCTACGTACAGAGTACATGGCTTTTATCCAATACTGAAAGTCTGAGCTTTAGAGGTTATGTTCTCATCTAACCAGACATTATGAGCAGAGGCCCAGGTGCAGGATGCAGAACAGTGAATCCACATTCTGCAGTCATGGTTATCCACAGGAGAGCCGAGCATTCAACTGATTGAGGAGAAACAGACAACGATGATAGCAATAAGCTTTCTTAGGCTCCGCACATTGTGCTGAGTGTCTTAGCTGCTGTATTTCATGCATCCTCCCCATGGCTTCTAAGACAAGTCCTAATATCATTACATCGACTTTCCAGATGAGGAAACTGAGGCTTGGGAAGGTTAAGTAACTAGCCTATTATCAGAACGAATGACAGCTCAGATTCAATCCCAGATCTAAATGATTGCAGGGCCGCTTGCTTAACCACTACCCTAGGCTTTCCCCATGGCCAGAAGCACTTGACATCTCTTATGGGAAGCAAAAAGCACTATTATTGTAAAGAGCCTCTAGCTACCCCCTTTGCTATCAAAATCAAGTCCAAAGACTGGTACCAGAAGGTCCCAGCAGTGTCTCTGGCAAAATCTGATTTTTTTTTTTTTTTAAGTAAAGGGAATCCAGACAAGTTCCCAAGATTACAGCTGCTAGCAGCTCTGACACCTGGTATGTGTATACTTCAAAGAGCCATTGTGCATCTTAATTACAGATAAATAGATAGGTATAATAGTCTCTGTTGACTCTTTTGAAGTCTAACTACCTAATTGTGGTCTACTCAAAGGTGAAAATCCCAAGTTCCCCATGCCCTGTCAAGATTACTTTGCCGAAGTTTATAATTCAACTCAATTCAACCCAAACCTACATGGTACCTACTACCTACAAGGCAATAGACCCCAGGCAACTGTGGGAGGGAGGGTGAATCACAAAGATGAATGAAACATTTCATATATCCTTCCTCACAAGAAATAAGGATGCAGGATGCATTTGGTGTCATTGATACAGTCCTGTTCATTAGGTGCAAATCATTGCTTTAAATGTTTCTAAGGGATCGGATTGAAGAATAAGAACAAGGACCAAGAACAACATCGGGCCTGGCATATTATATGCAGTGTCTCAAAACCCTACAACAACTCTATGAAGGAGGTTTTATTGGCCCATTCTGCAGATGATGTACAGTTGAGAAAACTCCCTGGTGGCACACAGCTAGTAAGTGAGAAGTTGAACAAGAGCCTGAGCCCAATTCTCATGGCCTGGAGAGCCCTCATCCTCCCCATGGCCTCCTGCTGAGAACCCTTTGCTGTAAGGAGAATGCAGTGCCTAGTTTATCTCTTTTATTTACTTCATCTTCCAAGAAGCAAATTCAAAATAATGATATAAGAAATACATTTTAGGCTGGGCACAGTGGCTCATGCCTATAATCCCAGCATTATGGGAGGCCAAGCTGGGTGGATCGTTTGAGCCCAGGAGTTCCAGAGCAGCCTTGGCAACATGGCAAGACCCCATCTCTACAAAAATATACCAAAAAATAGCTAGGCGAAGGGGTCCCAGCTACTGGGGAGGGTGAGGTGGGAGGATCACCTAAGCCAGGGAGGTCAAGGCTGCTGTGAGCCGTGATTGTGCCACTGCACTCCAGACCAGGTGACAGAAAACAAATGAAAAGATATACATTTAAATTCTAGATTGGAGCACTATGCGATATGGAACCATGATCTCGGGAGGGTTAGGGTTTGCATGTCGCACTTCCTTTTCAATGTCATTTTTAAGGAGTCTTCCATCCACCACTTGTGTTCACTTTTTCATGTGCAACTGACATTGTCAGCAACAAGCAACGGCCCCGTGTTCCAGAAGCCCCTCCTCAGGAGCTGTGCGACAATAGCTGATCAAGCTGGCTTCCTCTGTATGAAAATGAGCATGAGAAATGGTACCATGCAGGAATATTATCTAGCGAGCCCATCTTTACACTGCAGTTAATCATTGACAGTATTTCTCACAACTTAGACAATGCCAGTAATGTATAGCATAAAAATAATCTACAGAAAGATTAGTTTCCATGACCCTATTATGTTATAAAACTTCCAAATTACTGGCATTTAGATTATGAAGCACTTGGTTTGTGGGCAAATGCCTTATCCCAAGAATTGCTTTATTATTATGGATAACTCTAATTACCAAAAGTTTTCCAGGCAAAGTCCACCATCTTCTGTTATTCAAACATCAAACTCATTAGAGTCACACACTCTGAACTTACGGTATACCAAGTATTGCATAAGATCTGAAATGAAGTGTTGAACAGGTGTGATAATACATTTTAATTTACTGAACTTGATATATGTTAGAGATGCCATAAAATGCCCACTATTATCACACCTGATAATTGTTAATAGAGGACAATTATGAAATACTTTATTTGGACTTTTCTGTACTATATAGAAATTTACAAGGAAAATTAATCACAAGAATCAGGTGGTACAATGTGGGTATACTATGCCCCTCCAAACTTCATGTTAATTAAGTTCCTAAGCTTGCTAAGATTATTAATCTTTTGAAAACCTTTGGTCCAATAAAGGGAAAAGTTACCCTGTTCTCAAATCTTAGGTGACATCAGAATCAAGGGGTCTGGAATAGGCATAAGGATCCTAATATATGCTCAGGTCATTCTAATTCAGGTGATTTGGGGGAATTGCACATTAAAGGGATGTAACCAGCCTATTTGAGTACAGGGCAATCTCTCCCCTGGCAAGATGCCCATCAGCAATGCCCTGGGGCTCACTCACACCCTGGCGCTGGGAAGTGATTTAAATCATTCCAGCCCTTGCTCTCCACTATCCTTTTCAGACGTAAGAGCTAAGGCGTAATGATAAATGCCACCTTAACCTTGGAGAATATGGCTAATTTGTTTGCTTAGCAGTTCAAAGGCAGGGATAAGAGGTTATAACTCACAGAAGTAGGCATGATTAGAGTTCACCAAGCCCCTCCTCATCCCAGAAACTCCCAGCCCCTTGGCACCTACAGTGTTCATCTTATCCCTTCCTCCCACCTCTTGCCAACCTCCCCTTTCTTCGTCTCTCCTGGGCTCTGGCTGCCTCCCCTTTTCCTTGTTGTTCATCATTTGTTTGTCATCATAGTCATTCATTTAAGAAATCAAGAGTCCCCTACTTCTAGTTCATTTATAAAAGCTTACTAAATTTATTTGTGTTTTTTTTTTATATATTACCATATGTTTTCTTTGTTGTCACTAGCTAATTCCTACTTATCTCTTTTATGCAAGGTTTTGAGCTGGGACCTCTAGCCATGCAAAATCTGAGACACTTGTTTTCTGGAGGGCAGAGGTATGCTTTACTCATGCCTGCGTTGCCTCCCACACAGGCAGCGTGCTCAGAAATACAGCAAGTGTCCAAAATATTTCTACTGAACTGAATTAAGTGTGTCTATGCTGCCAGAACTCATCTCCTGGCTGGGAGATGGATATAGATGCAGAGAAAGGAGATCACAACACAGACTATGTGTTTCCTGCAGCTGCTATAACAAATGACCCCAAACTAAGCAGCTGAAAGCAACACAAATGTACCATCTTACAGCTCTGGAGGGCAGAAGTCCTAAACAAGTCTTATGGGCTCAAGTCAAGGTGTCACAGGACTGTGCTCCCCTAGAGGCTCTAGGGGAGCACCCATCTCCTTGCCTTTTCCAGTTTCTAGAGGCCACCCACATTCCTAGGCTCGCGGCTCCTTCCTCCACCTTCAAAGCCCATCATTCCAACCTCTGCTTTGGTCATCCCATCTCCTCTTCTTCCTTCTGATCCTCCTGACATCTTCTTATAAGGACCCCTGTGATTTACACTGTGCCCACCAGAAAATCCAGAATGATCTCCCTGTCTCAAAATTCCTAATTCAATGATGCCTGCAAAGTCCTTTTGCTGTATAAGGTCACATATTCACAGGTTCCAGGAATTAGGAGACAGACATCTGTGGGGAGGGGCATTATTCAGCCAAACTTGCAGGCAAGCACAAATCTAGGAATTCAGAAAACAGGGTTGGGGCAGGGAGAGCCCCCAGGCGCGATGGCAGGGGTTGGCTTTCTGGAGGGAAAGGTCTCCAGCTGAGCCATGAAGGACAGATCAAACTGGGGGATAAGGGCGTAAGTTTTGGAGTCAGGCAAACTTGAAGCCTTGATTTCCTTATTTGTAGGTTAGTATAATGTCCATTTCATAAGGCTATTTTGAGGATTCAATAAGATAATGTATGTAAAGGGCCTGGCATGTGGTGAGCATGCCATGTGACTAAAATCTAGGACATGAAACAGCAGACAGAGGATTTCGGAAACATCAGAGATGACAACCAGCTTAACTGCTCATTTCAGACTATTGCCCTCAAGGCTAAAAGGACATAGCAAAAGAGAAATTGTTGGGGGGAGAAATGTAGTGTCCTAAGAGTGACCACGAAAACAAACTTCATGCCATTCTCCTTCCCAGAAGTTGTGAGCTCCACATCCAGAGGTCCCGGTCTCCTGCCAACCGTACGTGGCTATTTCCGTTTAGAATCAAAGATGCTTGGGGTGTAGTCCAGTCAAAGGAAATGCCCATGACCACAATCAGGAAACCATTTCCACAACAACCCAGTGCCAAGCGGCAGCCCGGCAGCGGTCATCTTGGGCCACACCTGGGGAGCTGGCTATTGTCCTCACCTACCGTGAGGGAGCGCCCTCCTCAGGTTTCCTCAGACCCGGTTTTCTTTTAGAATGTTGGGTTGGGTTCCTGAGAAAAAGAAGCCTGGCAGGGACTGTTGGTTATGATCCCAGTGGTGGCTGGCCGACTGGACCGTGACTCCTGGTGACCACCTCCTAAATGCGCAAAGCCAATGAGTTTGGGATTTGACGCTGCTGAATGTCTGTTACCCCCAAAGTTCACGTGTTGAAACCTAGTCCCCAAGATGATGGTTTGGAGGTGAGGCTTTGGGAAGGCGATTAGGTCACGAGGGCAGAGCCTCATAAAAAGGGTTAACTGCCTAACAAAAGGGACCCCAAAGAGAGCCCTCGCCCACATGAGGACACAGCAACAAGACAACAATCTATGAACCTGGAAGAGGACCCCCACCAGACACTGCATCTCCCAGTACCTTGCTTTTGGTCACACTGGACTGCTGGAGGTGGGGCAGGAAGGGGAGTGGACCTCCTCCTTAGGTGACATGATTTTTCCAGCAATTAGATGAAACCGATGGAAGCAGGCCCAGACATCGGCATATTTCCTGAAGCCTTGAGTTGGAGAGTTTTCTGGTTGCATAAACTTCAAGATAAGTTACAAGCACAGGTGTTTCCCACTGAGAGCTGATTTCCTTCTCTCTGGACCAGATGAAGTGGTGGAATGGGGTCCTTAACAAAATCCAGATTGACCCTTTTGTGCAGGGCAATGACTTGGTCCTACTTGAACTTCTGGTTCAGTTTCCCCTGTGACTCCTATGCTGTATTTATGTCAGCACTGTGTCCTACTGCCTTCCAAGTCAACAGAGATGGCTTAGGATAAAAACACATTACAAAAATGGATATTTAAAGGCAAAAGAATAGAAGCTATGCCTAAGGGTGGGGGTGGAAGGGGTACGAGGGAGCAGACCTGGCTCTGGAGGGGATCAGAAGATCGTTTTAGCAATAGAGTTTGTGTGACTTCATGTTTGCATGAACCAAGACTCTTGTGGTTGCAAGAAACAAACTTAACTGGAACCCCCAAGCAGAAAGGGTGTTTTCAATGCATATCTAGAGTGTCTCACGGTCCCCAAGGGCTAGGGTGCAGTCAGCCCTCAGGAGTGGGTGGGAACTAGGGGCTTGGGCTCCTTCATCATCTCCCAGTCCCTCGTCTCTGCTCCCTCAGCACTCTGAAACTCCCGTCTTGCTCACACTGCTTCCTTCCCCCTCTCTCTTACTAGTTTCCTCAGCAAGGAAACCTCAGGCTACCAGCAGCTCTCCAATTTGGATCTGCTCCTTTTAGGAAAGCAACAACCGTGAACCGAGAATCTCTTAGTTGCAACCTAAGAAAATTGGTGCTGACACTGTATTTAAATGACAATTTATGTAAGTTGAGAGTCACTAATTGTCTACATCAAGGAATGGGGCCTCAGAGGGAGATTAGGGGCTTTGGGAAGGAGAAGTGGAGGTTTTAACCCCTTCTCAAAGTGGCCATTATCCTGGTCCAATTAACTGTGCCAGGAGGCAGAGCCACTTTGCCGAAATGGCTGCCTGGGTGTTCACTGCATTTTCCATGAGAACTGAGTAACGGAGATCTCCAAGGACGATTGTGGATGAGGGAAAGAGAACTAGGCAGAAAAACTAACAGGTGCTCAGTACCAAGCTGTCTGTACTTAGGCAAAAAGCTTCCACCAAGGAGGGTACCTCAGACTTATTTCTGACGTAATACTGCAGGCAGGACCAAGCATTTCATCAGGAATTCAACCCAAGCAGGAATTTATCATCTAGTACTGGAAACAGGAACACATTCAGAGGATGAACACAACAGTGAGGGCATGAGAGCCCACACTCTAGGAAGGCTGCTTTCCTTTTTTATTTTATGTTTTGTTTGTTTTTGTTTCTTGTGGCTGTTGGTTTTCTATAGTTTCAATGGCTAGAAATCGTTTTTAAATGGTGGATGTTTCACCTAGAAAATTAAAGACGGGAGTCGGGATGGGCATAACTGTGGCCTTTCAGTTTGCAACAGGCTTGCTGCCAAAGTGGGATTCGGTGGTTCTGGTTGGCCCCATAGCCACAGCTGGGCCACAGAAATGGAACTTACCAGGACACAGATTTTTCAACCCAATGTAAGACTGAGTTGCCTTTGGGTACAGAAGTCTCCTTTCTTAGGTGTGTGCGTTCAAAGGCAGATGCCTACAGTAGCACTTTTAGGGATG
This sequence comes from Rhinopithecus bieti, assembly GCF_001698545.2. Classification (NCBI taxonomy): domain Eukaryota; kingdom Metazoa; phylum Chordata; class Mammalia; order Primates; family Cercopithecidae; genus Rhinopithecus; species Rhinopithecus bieti. The sequence goes on from NW_016805362.1 coordinate 85,346, forward strand.
CCAGGTCCCATTCCTGGAGGTGTTACTCAGGATGGGCAGCTCACAGTGGTAACTTTTTGGGGGAACTGGGTCAGAGGACTCCCCAAATTCCCTCCAGTCTTAGCATGGAGCCCCCAGTGCCAGCCCTATTCTCTAGGTCACAGCCCTCCTTGACGAGTGCAGCCTGAGAGACTGCCATTGCTGGACATGGGGGAAGACATGGGGGCACAGGTGTTCTGCAACAGCACTAGTCCTGGGGGCCAAAATCCCCTCTCTATGGGAAGACCTGAGAAGGTTCTGGGGCCAATCACCTTGGCCAATCCCCTGTGCCCCTCATATAGCCCCAACATATGGGAAAGGTGTAAGGATCCCCAATACAGATAAACACAGTGAACCCCAGCACCATAAAAGCTTATCATCCAGGAAATAGAAAAATGGGTTGTGGCATATGCACGTGATGGAATACTATGCAGAAGTCAAATGGAGCGAACTATAAATATGTATGTATGTATACACATGCACATATACATACCTATACATATATCTCTCAACAGGATAGATCTCACACAATAAAGCTGAGTGAGAAACAAAGTTGCAGAATAACACACACTACAATATCATTTATGAAATTCTTAAAACCTGCATAAGACAATGTGTACTGCCCACGGATGCGTATGTCATATATAAACGTATGAAAAAAACAACACGCTAAAGTAATAGCAGTGGTTGCCACTAGAGTGAGGAGGCGGGAAGAATGGGATTGGGTGGGAGTGATCAAAGAGAGTTTCTTTTTCACTTATAAAAAAGCAAATATAACGAAGTGCAAATTGTTAAATCTGGTTAGATGGAGCTTGGATGTTTGCTATGTCGAGAGGCAGAAACAAACTGAAGCCCTAAGAGATTAAATCATTTTCCCAACATTGGCTGGGATGCTGCTTAACACACACTTTCCAGGCTGTTCACAAAGCAGCAGTGGATATTGATCCCAGGCTGCCCAGAGGCCACCTCCACTCCACTCTGGACTAGGACCATCATGCTTGACCACTTCTCCTCCACACATGCCTGCCATCTCTCCCCCATTCATCACCTGGAACCCCAGCACCTTCAACTTTTAATAACAGGGAAGGCTCAAGATGTTGAGGGAAGGTGAACCGCTTGCTCCACGTCCCTGTAAGAAGTGACTCACATCAGAGCCCAGCTGGTGGTAGGGAGGCCTGGGGGCTGGGTGGCGGATGGGAACAGAGGAAGGCAGAGGTGGCTGTAAATTAACACTCTTGCCACCCTGGAGAAGACTAACTTATGACCACCAGTTCCCAGCATTTCTTCCTGGGAGGAAGAGGGCCCAGCATGAGGTGGAAACCGATTTGATCTTTGGCATCAGGGGTTCTTGTGCCGAGTACCTCAAGTCACCCCGGGCCATTGAGGCAGGAATCCCTCTGTGCCCTGAGTGGGTCTGGGTAGGTCAGGAATCCATGGTGAAGGGGACCCCAAACCAGGTGTGTCCCTATGAACAGACAAGGAGTGGTTTAAACCAGATCACAGCCCAGTGCCAATAGGGGAGATTAAGCCCTGGTCATCAAAACAGGAAGAAATGCTTAGCAAGCAAAGAAACCACGAGTAGGGAAGATGAATACAGTGGGAGAGGACAGAAGCCACCCAAATTAGGGAACATAAAGGTGCTCCTAGCCCTAAGTGATGCTCCCCTGCCCCTTAGGGCCTAAAGTAGCCTCATGTTTCAAATCACATGGAGCCAGAGGCAGCAGATGCTTCCCATGGAGCAAACAGGAGGCTGTAAATGTCTGTAGGTCCCTGTGGACGTCTCCCCACAGCCCCTCCACTCATTTTTCCTTCATTCCTCAACCGTTCATGTACGGGACTCTGGAGAGTCTGTGCACAAGGTCCCTGCTCCCATAGGGTTTATATTTTAGTGGGAGAAAAAGCAATGAATAAGCAAGACAATGAGGCTGGGGTGTACAGAAGGGGCCAGATGTGGCTGGGGCATAGAAGGGAACAGACAGGGCAGGTGGGCTTGGAGCCACCTCCCCTGAGCCTGACAATGCTGCCCACAGTCCGGCTGGGGGAAGCTGCCGGCTCCTGCTAGCAAACTTGTGTGTCCATCCTCTCTTGATTACTTCCTCCAGATATCCGTCCCTTTCACACCCAGGTCGTCTGACACCTCCCTGGAGTTTCACGAGGCCAGCTCACCCCCTGGTGGACACACCTCCACCATCATCACAAAATTTTTAAAAAGTGTTTGCTTTTCATTTAATTTTTATTTTAAATTCATGGGTACATGTGTCTGAACAAGTTTACCTATACAGCCACAAATTTTAGTAGGGCCTTGCCTTCTCTCCTAGCCCAGTAATAAACATTTGAAGTGTTCTGGGTCTCCAACGCAATATACCTACCTCATTGTACTAGTCAGGATTCTCCAGAAAAATAGCACCAATAGGACGTATAGAAATCTACAGAAAGAGATTGACTATGGGGATTGGCTCACGTGATTATGGAAGCTGAGGAATCCCACAGTCTGCTGTCTGCAAGCCAGAGCCCCTGGAAGCCGCTGAAACCTAGAGCGCCAGAGGTGCTAACGTCAGAGGGGAGAAGACAGATATCCCAGCTTAAGCAAAGAGAGAAACTTCTGCCCTTACTCGGCCTTTTTGCCCTATCAGGGCTCTCTGCGGGCTGGCTGATCGATGCCCACCTGCAGTGGAGAGGGCGAATCTTCTTCACTTGGTCTGCTTAATAAAATGCTAATCTCTTCCAAAAACACCCTCAGAGATACATCCAGAAATAATGTTTTACCAGCCCTCTGGGCATCCCTTAGCCCAGTCAAGTTGACACATAAAATTAACCCTCACATCCATGAATAAAGAGGAGGTAATGTGGTCATAAAATGAACCAGTGGGAGGAGGGGTCCCTGTGTGAGCAAGGACCAGGTTGTACCAGATACAGCAGCCCTGGGCACTGCAGAAAGGACTTGGCAGATGAACGAAGGAAGCAGGGAGAGCACATTAGCCAGGCAGGTGCACCTGGGGTGGTGGGCAGGGCACGGGGGCAAGAGGCACCCCCAAAGAGCCCAGGAGGGAGGTGATGGTGGCTGCATGGAAGAGAGGCAGCTCAGGTCTTTGTCACAAGGAGAGGTCACTGCCCCCCGACCCCGCCACAGGAGAGAGGTTTGTGTGCCCAGGGTATAGGACTGCATGGGGAAGGCGGCCTACCTGGAGCACCTCCCAGAGCCACACTGACCCAAGGCACGGTGCATGTATCCATCTTGTCACAGCCTCCCAGTCCTCATCAGTCAAGAACAGATTTTCTTTCATGGGAATGTATGTTTCTGTCATGGGGAAAGAGTGGGGTTAGGAAGCACTGGCAGGGCAGGTCGGGAGGAATGCACCTTAGTGCCACGTGGGAGCCACATGAGAGCCACCTGCCACACTCTAGCTATTGCAATGATTTCAGGCTTAAATTCCACAACTTGAACCTGTTTGGGGAGTCTCTTCCTTTGGGAAGTTCCAAAACCGTGAGAAAAGTATGACAGTGAAAGAGATCTGACCGAACCAACCCCCCTGTTGCCTTTAACCTCAAACTGCCTTTAGTCATTCCTGGACTTGGGCCAAATTAACTTTGGGAGAAATTTAGTTTATAGTTTAAATGATAATAACCCTTCCCCAAAACTAAACCACCACCTGTGTAAAGCTAATAAAATTCCCCCAGGTTAGGAGGATGACAGGCACCTGAATTCTGCTAAGGTGTAGACAGGTGTCCTGAGCAAATGTGAGCAGAGAGTGCTCTTTAGAGAAGAACCGTAACCACCCAATGGATTTTTCTTGCCCACTGCCCAGATAGAGCCAATTTATAATGATTAAATTGATAATTACCAGCTGTTATTCTGGCGGTCACAAGATTTGCAACTTCCCCAATTACTCCTGCAGACAACAGCACTTTTGTAGAACTTAAGGTTGGCCTTTTGCGATGTCTTTTCAGGTTTTTTGCATTTCTCATGACCAATGGCTCCACCCAGACCCACCAACCTGTCCTATGGCCACACCCAGAAGCAAACTCAGCACACATGATGACCATTTCCCACACGCCTAAGATTGCACCCCCTAACCAATCAGCAGCACCCATTCCCTAGCCATCCCCAAACTATCTTTGAAAAACCCTAGCCTCCAAATGTTCAGGGAGGCTGATTTGAGTAATAATAAAACTCTGGTCTCCCATTTAAGCCAGCTCTATGTGTGTAAAACTCTTTCTCTATTGTAATTCCCCTGTCTTGATAAATTAGCTCTATCTGAGCAGAGGGCAAGAAAAGCCCACTGAGTGGTTACAGTACTTCTCTGAAGAGCACTTTCTGCTCACCTTTGCCCAGGACACCTGCCTTAGATCTGCAACGTGGGCCAATGCAGGATGCTGCTGGAGGGCCATCACAGGGTCTTTTTCTGGGTCATACAGGTGCTTCTTCTGGCTCTAGAGCTTGATAATGAGCCTCATATTATTTCATTATTTAAATTTTAATTAATAGACATTTTTAGAGCAGTTTTAGTTTCACAGCTAAATTGAGTAAGAAGTATAGATAGTACCCCTATGCCCCCTGCCTGCCCCAACCCCCAGCCACTCCCTTTGTCAACATCCCTCACCAGAGTGGTACATTAGTTACCTAATGATGAACCTACATGGACATGTCATCATCACAAAATCCATAGATTACATTAGGGTTTATTTTGGGGGTTGTATATTCCATGGATATTGACAAATGTGTATGCCTATCATTATAATATTATACAAAATAGTTGCACTGCCCTAAAAATCCTGTGTTTCACTTCCTTGTCTCTCCCTCCACCCAACTCCTAGCAACCACTGATCTTTTTACTGTCTCTGTAATTTTCTAGAATGTTACTGTTTCCATAATTTTCCAGAATGTTATATAACTGGAATCATATACGATATAGCTTTGTCAGACTGGCTTCTTTCACTCAGCAATATCCATTCAAGTTTCCTCCGTGCCTTTTCATGGCTTAATAGCTCATTTCTTTTTAGCACTGAATAATACTCTATTGTCTGGGTGTATTGCAGTTTCCTTACCCATTACCTGCTGAAGGACATTTAGCTGCTTCCCATTTTTCGGTAATTATGAATAAAACTGCTATAAACGCCCATGCTTGGGTTTTTGTGTGCACATAAGTTTTCTATCCCGATGCTTTTAAACATTTTTATACTTTGTGGATTTTCAGCTTAACATACTTTAAGTAATTTCTACTGATGAGAACACTGTGACTGACAAATGTTTACCCCTTAGCCCATTCAGGACAAGACTGTGCTCAGGCAATCTGACCAATGCCCAGTGGTCCCTGCAGTGAGAACCAGCGTACAAGCACTAGAGGCAGACAGCCTGGTTTCCACCCTCTGCTCTGACTTCAGTAGTTCTGTGTCATTTGACAAGGAAAGCTGCCTCTCTGGGTTTGTTTCCTTCTCTAAAAAGATGGGTAGCAACGTTGACTAAGGTGTGGTGGGAATTTAATGGGTTGGGAACTGTATAGACTTAGCACAGTACCAGGCACAAAACCAGGGCTTGATAAAAGTTAGCAAAAATGGGTGCGTGGCCAAGGTTAAAAGTAGACACTGATGTGACAAGCCCCTAACTCAGTATCCCAGGAGAACATTCTCCTGACACCTCCCTTCCCTTGGATGTGCCTTGTGCACGTGAGAAAGCTGCTCATATTCTTCCATCTCGACTCCACCTTTCTCAACAGCAGTCCTTACACTGAAGTCAGAGCAACTCATTTATGAAGGAAAGGACAAGAGTGATAAACGGGAAAATAGCTTCAAAGTTGAGGAGTCTTGGTTGTTGGAATTTCTGATGCAGTTTGAATCCCACACAAATGACTTCCTTGGGCTTCTCTTTGTTGAGGTTCCTAGAGCCTGTTTATGCTCAGCATCCATGCAAGGCCTTTGGTGATGGTGCCCATTTTCTACACTGGGTATCATCTCAGACTTTGTGTCTGAATGTAATGACTCGTCAGAAGAGAACACAATGGAAAATGCACAAAGACAGACCCAATACTCAACAATTAACAGAGCCAGGCATTTGAGATGGGGAGACAGGTGTCCCCACGGGCTCTCCCTCTTATTGCCTACAGCATTGATGACCTTTCACAGGAGGTGATGCCCATGGAATGTGGTGTGAACTTTTCAGTCTTACAAAATCATTCTCACAAATCAACCACTAAACTTGTGTTGGGCCGACTTCACCACTTCAGAGTTAGACCAGTAGAAAATTACACCACGGTGCAAAGTGGGTCTTCAGTCACAAACATCAATGAGCATCAGACAAAGGGGAAAATGGCATGGGGGTTAAGAGAGAGGGCTCCAGAGCCAGACATCCTGGGTTCCAATGTGTCAGCCACCCCTCCTCCCTGCTGTGTGACTTTAGGCTGGTTACTTAACAGCTCTGTGCCTCAACATCCTCATCTGTAAAATGGCGATTCTAACACGATCTCATGGGGCAGCTGTGAAATGCTGTATGTACATCACATGTCATGGTGGTAGGAGGTGCTGACAATGGTGGTGGGTGAGGGGAAGAGGTGGGCTGAAGGAGGACCAGCTGGTGTGCATAAATGCTTACCTGACCGGGTGAGACACAGTTAACTGAACGCTGTTTCCAGACAGTCTGTGCCACTTTTTATCCTTTTTTAAAACTAAAAACGCATTTGTTAGTGTTTATTTCATTTGATCCTTGCTGATTCTTGGCAGAGCCCTACACTGAGGCAATGTCTTTTAAAAGTTCTAAACGAAACAACTGACCACTGGCAGGAAGGCCCCTCCTCTGTGTGTGCCCCACCCGCATTCTGACGGAAGCAGCAGAGCCTCGGCCTCCGAGTTGGGAGCTGGCACTGGCAGCAGTGAGTCAGCGCAGCTGGACTGCCCCCGACACAGGATGCTGAGGGGGTGGGCAGCCCAGGTAGGCTCTCCCAGAGCCAGGCCCAGTGCCCTGAAAAGACTGGGGCCCTACTGATGGGTTTCCAACCTGCAGACATGATTTGATTCCAAAACTGGCATCCGCTTGGCAGTCCGACTCCTTTCTGGGGGCCGTGGCTGAGTGATGTCACCCCTCGGGTATTTCCCAAGATCTCCAAACGACAGAGGAGCCTGGGACCCTTGTGCGTGGTGGAGAAAGGTGGGGCCCAGGGAGAACAGTCCACACCCAGACACACCACGGGGTGACTTGAGAACTTTTTCATGGACATCTCTGAAGGAAGCTCATCCAATCAGATCAGATAATGACTGAGGAGGTGGGAGAAAGAGAGAGGCAGGCAACATAGTGTTGGAACTTTGAAGAGTCTTTGGGGTATTAGCAAATCAGCAGTTTTTAAACTCAAATGACCATTACTTTTATTGCCTTGTGAAGTACAGGAGCTAGATAATAATTATAGGGACAGTAAAATAGACAGAGGTGAGTGTGGGACAGAACCTGACCTGTCCTCCTACTAGCTCCAGGCACTTCTGTTTCCCCATGTGCTAAGATAAATACTTGATCTCATGGCACAGACAGCCCCCAACTTCCAACAGTTGTGGTGTGGAAGTAATATGCGTTCAGCAGAAGCCACACTTTGAGTCTCAACACAACCACTCTGTTTCTCATGTTCGGAACAGTACTCAATAATTGATTACACGATTTATTCCACAATTTATTGTAAACAGGCTTTGTGTGAGGTGATTTTGCCCAGTGGAAGGCTAACATCAGTGTTCTGAGCATGTTTAAGGTGGGCTATGCTGAGCAACGATGTTCGGTAGGTGAGGTGTATTAAATGCATTTTCAACTTACAGTATTTTCCTTTTACAATGAATTTACCAGGACAGAACCCCATCCTGAGTCAAGGAGCATCTGATCTGCTCACAAGGTGCCTAGAAGGAGTGATGTAAGACAGCCATGGTGGTATCACTTATGACCAAGATAAGCACATGGCCGGCGCCCACACACCATTCCCCGGAGCCTCAGACCCGAAGAGGAGCGGACACCAGTTATGACCAATCATGGGCACGTGGCTGGCGCCCACACACCACTCCCCAGAGCCTCAGACCCGAGGAGGGGCGGACACTGGCCACTGGCCACTTTTTACAGATAAGGACAAGGAATCTCAGAGAAATTAAAGGACTTGCCCCAAGTGTCATGGTCAGTAAAGCCCAGAGCTGGGACTGAACCCACGATCGGGAGTATTCCCTGCACTGGGCCTTGCCCGCAGTGGTTTTGAGAGCAGCTGTTGAAAGAAGGGAGGGGATCAATGGTAAACTCAGAGATCCCTTCTCACCTCCACCCGAGGTCCCCCTCCCTTCCAAGGTCAATGTGTGAGGCTCCCACAGGTCCTGTTGTTTATCCCTCACAAACTGCCCAGTTGAACTACTCTGAGAGTGAGGCCCCCTTGCTTGAGCCCCTGGGCACCCCACTGGCCTCTCTGTTCTGGGCCCCCCACTGGCCTCTCTGTTCTGGGCCCCGCTCCCTCCCTCTCCAGCCTCACCCCTCCTCACACCCCCACTCTCAATGTGCCCAGCACAGTCCTGGGTGCACTGTGGTTACACAAAAAGATGGATTCCATGGAAGAGTGCGTGCTAAGAGGATCCATTCCTCCAATGGCAGATGTGACTGTCCAGGGAGGTGTGGGCCCACCTCAGCTGTCGGCTAATCTGTATTGATTGACACCTGCTTTCCAGGCTGGGCTTGGCCCTATGGCCTCAACAGTGGAAAGGCGAATGGACTTGGCCCCCTGGAGCTGCAGCCCCACAGTGAGTCCCAACAAGGGAACGGGCAGTTAGGACAGCACGTGGCCAGCGTGTGAGCTCCTGGCAGGGGAGCCCTATGGGGCAGATGGTGAAGAGATGAGGAGGAGCTTCCATGCACAGGGCAGGGAGGGTACTAGGATTTAGGTGTAGAGACAAGAGAAAGAACAGCCTGTTCAAGGAATGGAAGTGAATTCCACATTACAGAGCCTCGAGAGCAGGAGAGGAATGGAGAGGTGAGAGTGGAAGGAAAGTGGGAACCAAGTCGGGAAGGGGCTCAGATGTCCCAGAAAGGTGTTTAGACTTGTTCCAGGGAGCCTGGGGGTGAGGCAGGGCTCAGTTGTGTGCTCCTGACCTGTTGCAGACATGGGAGCACTTGCCTCCTCTGGTCAGACACACCAGGCCAGGGCTTTGGGGCCCCCACTCTCCCCATTCTTCCCCACTTCTCTTCAAAGGCATGTCCTACCCCCACCAGAGACGAGCTGGGTGGCCTTGGGCAAGTTACTTAATCTCTCTGAGCCTTCATTCCTTCATCTATAAAATGCTATAAAAATAGTTTCTGGCTGGGCGCGGTGGCTCAAGCCTGTAATCCCAGCACTTTGGGAGGCTGAGATGGGCGGATCACGAGGTCAGGAGATCGAGACCATCCTGGCTAACACGGTGAAACCCCATCCCTACCAAAAAATAAATAAATAAATACAAAAAACTAGCTGGGCAAGGTGGCGGGCGCCTGTAGTAACCTGGGAGGCAGAGCTTGCAGTGAGCTGAGATCCGCCCACTGCACTCCAGCCTGGGCAACAGAGCGAGACTCCGTCTCAAAAAAAAAAAAAAAGTTTCTATTCCCTGGCATTACTGAGGGGACTAAGTGAGATATGTGTGTAAAATGCTTGTACTGTGCTTGGCACAGAAAGCCTTAGCGACAGCACCTGCTGCCACCTTCCACACCCTTCACGCCACATCCACACTCATTCTACGGTAGCATTTACTACATGACACTGCCATTTCTATTGCTAACATCACTCCTCTCCCCTGGATGCAGCTCAGATATGACGCCCCCTCTCACTGGCCCTCCCTTTACCATGGCAAGGAAGCCTCCAGTGCCCAGCTGTTGGGCTCCAGAATGCTAAGCAATGTGCGCACCTGTCCCAGCTGGTCCAGGGCAGCAGTGAGTGGGCCTCCAAGGCTGGAACGCTCACAAAGGTCATGAAAAACACGTGTCTCTAAATGGGAATGGCTCTCCAAGAGAGATCTGATTGTTCTCATGCCTCAAGAATAGAAAAGAGTCCATCTCCTGAGCAAGTTACCCTTACCCTGGAGGTGGGGGCAGTGCAGCAAAAGCAGCCCCAGGGCAGCCTGCCTGCTCCCACGAGCGTGCTCCAGACTGTCCTCAGCCTTGGCTGCTCCCTGGACTCAACCAGGGAGCTGATGCTGGACACACACCCAGAGCAGGGACCTTATCAGAAGGTCAGGGAGCTGAGAGGGAGACCCAGAGAGTAGGTCTCCTTTTTTTTTTTTTTTTCTTTTGACAGGGTCTTCCTCTGTCGCCCAGGCTAGAGTGCAATGGTGAGATCACAGCTCACAGCAGCCTTGACTTCCCAGGCTCAAGCGATGCTCCCAGCAAAGCCTCCCAAGTAGCTAGGACCACAGGCACACACCACCACGCCTGACTAATTTTTGTATTTCTTGTAGAGACAGGGTTTCACCATGATGCCCAGGCTGGTCTTGAACTCCTTGATCCACCAGCCTAAGTCTCTCAAAGTGCTGAGATTACAGGCATGAGCCACCACACCTGGCCACAGGTCTCTTTTAAGCTACTTCACACTGAGCCTCACAATCCGCCTCAACCCAGTGCTCTAAATGGTTCCCACCAATGGATCAGCATTGGCAGGATGGACGACAGAAACCTATCTGCCCTCCTGGCACTGAGCCACTCTGATGCTGTCATACCTCTGACCTTACCTATAACCACCTTCAGAGGTGTAACCTTGAACTGGACTGGCCCATTCACCCAGACATACGTCCACACAACCTCAGCAAGGCCTGGCCCTGACTCCAGTGGTATTTGCTGAAATGGACAAAGCATCCTTGCTAGCCCATGGAAATGCTACCGCCCAAGGTTCAGACCTGTCTAAAATATTAACCAGGTGGAGACAATCACTGTGCAAGTTCTGATAACAACGCGTGCCGCTCCTCACCACGCCCACCAGACAGGAACATTATTCCAAATTTTCAGATGGAGAAATAGAGTCAGAAAAGACAAGGCCCCCCAGGTGTGGTGGCTCCTGCCTTTGGGAGGCCGAGGCAGGTAGATCGCTTGAGCTCTGGACTTTGAGACCAACGTGGGCAATATGACGAGACCTTACCTCTACAAAAAATACAAAAATGAGCAGGGCATGACAGTGCAAGCTGTAGTCCTAGCTACCCAGGAGGCCAAGGTGGGAGGATCACATGAGTCCGGGAGGTCGAGACTACAGTGAGCCATGATCAAACCACTGCACTCTAGCCTGAGGAACAGAATGAGACCCTGTCTAAAAAAAAAAAAAAAAAAAAAAAAAAAAAAAAAAAAAAAAAAAAAAAAGATAGAAGACCCTGTAGACCCTGTATAGAGCTGCCCAGCTCAGATTCACTCAGCCGGGCCTGAAAGACACAGCAAGGAGACCCCTGCACACCAGGGCCTCTCTCCTGGCCAGCGCATCAAGAGAAGCATCTGTCAGGGCGGGCTGGGGACAGTCACGTGATGCAGCGTGCTGGGGAAGCCCGGTCACGTGGTTGGCTCACAGTTTTGCAGAAACTGGAAGCAGAGGACTAGAGCCGAGGGAGCCAAGATTGGAAGAGGCACTGCTGAGCCCACATTTGGTGAGCAGGAGTTCTCCAGGAGCCAGAACGGGGGCAGGTGCTGGCCCACCAGCCAGAGGGCTGTTCAAGTGACCTTGAAGGGACCAGAAATGGCCAAGAGGAACTAGAAACTGAGCTCCATGGAAGCAGAGACGACAACTGAGGGCATTTTATAGATGAGAAACAGGCAGAGAGGTTAGGGACTTGCTCAAGGTCACACAGCCAGTACGATATATAGACACTGGATTTAAGCCCAAATCCATCTATAACTCCAAAAGCCATGCTCTTTCAATTCAGTGCTCTGCCTCCAGGCTTTAGGACTAATTTATGTTGCAAAACCCTGCATCACAGCCTAAAGCAAGCAGAAGAAACAACTATTCTGAAGGTCTTCAAATGTGAGGTGGGGGTTCCAGGGCTGCCCATGGGACACAGGGTCTCACGGGTAAGTGCAACCATGTAACCAAACATGTAATACGCAACAAAGTGGCAAACTGCCATTTGTGTTCTGTATGGGACCACATATGCAGGAAAAACTCCAGCCCCGTCCAGTGTCCTGCAGAGATGTTGCAGAAGTTTACAGAGGCCTCAGGCTGGTCCATCACCAGGCTAGTTTCTTCCAGCAGAACCACCTGTGATCTCCCGGATGCCTGACAGGCTGAACACCGATAGGCTCAGGCCAGGACTGGGTCTGACCTCAGTGCCACCCAGGGCATCCTCCCCACCTGTGGCAGCACCTCAGCTCCGGGGACCACCCAGGAAAGCAGGCCCACATATAAAACATCTGAGAATGAACCCCTGAAGCCACAAGCCATTCTGAGTCATTACCTTTAATGGAGAAGGGAGGGAATGCAAAACACACTTCCAGAGCCAAAGGACTCGCTGGCTCCTTCCTGACTCTACTAGGTCATCCAACCAGAGAGCAGAGACACGCCAGGGTTGCAACGGGCCACAGGCTGCTCAGATGCCGAGCACCAACACTGACGAGGACTGTGCTCAACTGGACTGCCCCTGCATTTAAGTTGGCCCTTTGGCCTTCTGCAGCCTTCCCAGTAATGAGCTGGACCTTATACCTCTGTTGATGGAGGAAGGATTCAGCTCTCAATCAGGAGAACTGAACCTCCATCCGGTCCAAGGCCCTCGTTTTGACTGCTGACAGTTGGAAAGCTTTGACCCACTACTCTTGGCGTAAACAGCATCCTCTCTGGTGTGTGCTCCCCACAGGGACATAGGTCTGTGCAAACTTCCAAGCTAAAGTTGTGCGAGTCCTCTTGGGTCAGCTTTCCAAACTTTTGGAAAGCTTTCATGGAGATAAAGGTGCCTACAGCTGCTTTTGGTTGCACCTGTTTGAGGGCATGTCAAGGGGAGTCTTCCTCTAAACTCACCAAGGCTTAAGGCCTAGTTTTATTTCACAACCCAGGACAAATGAGATCAGCTGCAGCCTTGTGCATCCTGGGCCCATTCCGGGGTTGCATCCTGGTCTCCTGAGCTGTCTCCCTTTCAGAAAGAGACTTGGCTTCTGAACTGAAGCTCTAGGGAGGGAGAGCCTGTGTCTTTCCTGCTCTCACTGACCACACACTTAAAATGCCTGGCACAGAGCAGAGGCCCAGAAAATCTTTGTTGACTAATTGCATGCTGTATGATGTCAACAGATTATCTTTCATTTGACAAGCTCTGGATGCGAGTGCAACTGTCCTCAAGTCCTGCTTCATAAAGCCAGGGGGTCCGAGCAGAGCTGTTCATAACCCTGGTAAATCCCATGGGATGATTTTGAAATAACTCATAAGACTAAGAGCTCAAACCTGCATGGACAATGCAGTCTAATGAGGAGCCCACTGACATTAGAATCATGAATCATTCCAGAAAGACTGCAACAAGCTGCTCTTGGGAAAGGAAAATAAGCACTGCAGAAAGCAATGTGTAAGAAGTACTTTAATAGCTCAAACTCAGAGTCATCGTGCTCCCAGTTCCAAAGAGATTCCTAAAAGAGGCAACTCTGGCCATTTCAGAAGCCAGCGTTCACCCACCCGGGGTCTCTGTGCATTGACCTTTGGGTGCTGACTTGGAGAAAAGCACAAACGTACCCCGTCCCATCCCGGCTCCCATGGGGCTTCTTCTATCTATGCATTGTATCGACTGCATTAGTTGGTCTAAGATGATGACTCAGTTAAAGGAGGAGACAAATGCTGGCTGTCTAAGCAAGAATGGCCCAAGCTGGCAAGAAAAAGCACACTGCATACATAGGATACAGAAGGGCAGAGCTTCTGCCTGCGGATCTGCAACATTACATTTGTTTTGCCTGAAAACTATCAAGAAGGATTCTGTTGGCCAGGGAGTCTCCACTGAACAAACAAAATGGCGGTCAAAAGTCTTGAGTGTTCTATTCCAGCAGCCCAGAGTCCTCATCCGTCATCCATGGGAGAGTCTTTGAGGGAAACATGAAGTCCAGCTCATGCCTCTGCCTATGGGTCGATTTCTTCGGGAATCACTGTGATCATGATGTCTTCATTACCCCTGCGGACCACCATGTTCAGGGTGCTTTCCCTTTTAATGACATCGCTGACGTCATTGGCGGAGACCACCGACTGTCCATTGATACTGATTATGACGTCATTTTCCTTGAGGCCACCACTGCAACACAAAGGGAAACACAATGGCAATGTTTCCTGTTTCCTTTCCTCCTGATCTGACTTTACATGGACAGAGGCACAGTTCAGAACCTAAAAGCCCAGAGCAAACAGGACTGGATGGTGGTGAACTTAGAAAAATTCAAACCATCAGTGGTTCGGGCACAGTGGCTCGTGCCTGTAATCCCAGCACTTTGGGAGGCTGAGGCAGGTGCATGACCTGAGGTCAGGAGTTCAAGATCAGCCTGGCCAACATGGCAAAGCGCTGGTTCTACTAAAATTACAAAAAGAAGAGCCAGGTTTGGTGGTGGGCACCTGTAATCCCAGCTACTCAGAGGCTGAGGCAAGAGATTCACTTGAACCCAGGCGGTGGAGGTTGCAGTGAGCCAAGATTGTGCCACTGCACTCCAGCCCGGGCGACAGAGTGGGGTTCCGTCTCAAAAAAAATAAAATAAAATAAAAAATAAACCATCAGTAGATTGGATACTTTTTAAGGTATTTTTTTTTTATTATAATGTTCTTCCCCCACCTTTTTTTTATCTTTGAGATGGGGTCTCATTTGTTGCCCAAGCTAGTCTTCAACTCCTGGGCTCAAGGGATCCTTCTGCTTCAGCCTCCTGAATAGCTGGGATTACAAGCATGTGCCATGATGCTGGGTTCCTTTTGAGATTTTTAGGCTAACTCATCCATTATGTCCACTCTAGAAATGCCTATTAACACTTGCATGGCCTTATGACCCCCAGGAGATCAAAGGTCAAGATTGACCCCAAAGTGGGGAAGGATGTACCAGGTACTATCTGCCATGTAGCGTGACCATGGCCAACTTGCTTATAAAGGGTATTGCAACTCAGAATGCAGTTCCTACAGGGGTGGGCAGAATGCTTCTGCTAAGAGGCACTCCCTTTGTGTGGTTGCCACTATAACTGTAGCTCTTATATAGGTCAGTGTCAAAACGCTGTCATGGTCCTTCATATGGGCCAGCATAAGGGTCTGCAAACTTTTTCTGTAAAGAGGTCCATAGGAAATATTTTAGGCTTTGCCGAATATATGGTCTCTGTTGAAGCTACTCAACTCGGCTGCTCCAGCACAAAAGCCACCAAAGATGTCATAAACCAAATTTCAGTGGACACTGAAATTTGAATTGCATACAAATATAACATGTCACAAAATGCTATTCTTATTTCAGGATTTTTTCAACTATTTAAATGTTCTCACTCATAAGTGGGAGCTAAACTATGAGGATACAAAGGCATAAGAATTATACAATGGACTCTGGGGACTCAATGGGAAAGGCTGGGACAGGGGTGAGGGATAAAAGACTACAAATTGGGCTCAGTGTGTACTGCTTGGGTGATGGGTGCACCAAAATCTCACAAATCACCACCAAAGAACTTACTCATGTAACCAAATACCACCTGTTCCCCAAAAACCTATGAAAATAAACAATTAAAAAATAAGTAAAAATAGAAATAAAATGCAAAAATTATTCTTAGTCCACAGCTTCATATAAAAGCAGGCAGTGGGCCAGATCCAGCCCCAGGGCACATTTGCTGGCCCCTGGTCTAGCATTTTTTTCTGGATATTCCACCGATACAGGTAACAAACCCTGATGGATGGCTGAGCTACTTCTTGTCATGTTACTTTGATATTACTTGGGTTATTTTTCTGGAGGTGTTGACAGGTATGGGCCTAACTGTCAGAGACAATCTGGAAGACTTTAGGAGAAGGGTCCCAAAGCCTAGAACAGGACCACCACGTGAGGGCTTCGGGACACTGTTCCTGAAACCCTCTCTCGGGCCAGCCAGGCCATCCCAGAGACTCATTATGAGTCTGCCATTGCTCTGTCTATCTGGAGGGGCCTAGTGGAGCGAGGACTTTTGAAGACAGAAGGCACCCTCCTATGGATGAGTCTCAAGCCGAGCCAGGTCAGAAGGCCTGGCCAGCAGGAATGACCAGCAACGTCCGGCCACGTCTGTCAGGGATCAACACCGTCATCTGAGCCAGCAGAAAAGGAACAGCGCTCCCTCTTCCTGCTACCCTCACAGGAACAAGAATATTAGGAAAAGGGAAAATAAGGAAAAATGACTCTAACTCACGCTTCTGCTGGGGTATCAGGAATTACTTCAATGATATACGCTCCTGAGGTCACGTCTGGGAAGTCCCGGTGCCGGTCCTTCAGCTCTTTGGCTTTGCTGCTCCAGAGAAAAAGCACCCGTGTTAGTGTGAAGAAACACCAGGCCTTCCCCAGGCAAAACTCAAGCTCTCACCAGTTCCCTTCTTCTCCCTGGGTCTAATGTAAAATTCCTCCAGGAGTTCCGATCCTATTTTAAAATTGCCTGTCTACCAGAGTCAAAGATTTACTTGGTAACAGCAAGGAAAGTGCTTTCATCATTATTATTATTTCTTTTTTCTTTTTTTTTTTTTTTTTTGAGACAGAGTCTTGCTCTATCACCCAGGCTGGAGTGCGATGGCGCAATCTCAGTTCACTGCAACCTCTATTTCCTGAGTTCAAGCAATTCTCCTGCCTCAGCCACCCGAGTAGCTGAGATTACAGGTGCCTGCCACCAAGCCCAGCCAAATTTTTCATATTTTTAGTAGAGACAGGGTTTCACAAATTGGCCAGGCTGATCTCCAACTCCTGGCCTCAAGTGATCTGCCCGCCTCAGCCTCCCAAAGTGCTGGGATTACAGGTGTGAGCCAGCAATGCGCAGCCATCATCATTGTTATTATTTCTTAATTAATAGTAGCTATTACTAAGGAGTCAGTAAAGTATAGTGGTTGGCCCTGTTTGTAGCCCTAGTCCTGCTATTTGCTAGCTGTGTGACCTCAGACGGTTGCTTAACCTCTCTTTGCCTTCATTTCCTCACCTGCGAAACGGGGATAATAACAGTACCCTACAACATGAGTTGTGAGGATCAGATGAGGTCATCCCAGTAAAGCACCCGGCCTAGTACATGTGATACATAGTGGCTGGCATCACTGTGGCTGGTGATCACCGCTACCACTCCCTGATCTGAGCCTGGCCACACATCAGAAGAAACTGCGCTGTCATCCCCATCCTGAAGAGGAGGAAACTGAGGCACTCAGGGGTCATATCGTTCCCAAGGTCACAAGGCAGGAAGTATCAGAGCTGGAACAGGAACCCAGGAAGCTGGGCGCCAAGGGCCTACCATCTTTCCCTCCACCTCCTTGTTCCACAGGCAAACAACTGAGGAGACACTTTAACCTTGACAAGTGGCTCCATCTTCTGGAGTGCTAAGAAAGGAACCACCATTCATAATGTGTATCAAAATATATTAATACTTTCACAGTGAGTGAATCATTAATCCATCATAGTAATGAACACATTAATCTACCTCTTAGTATATTCTAGTCTTTTCCTACTTTACCTCTGACAGTTTTAGCGATGCCAGTTGAGTCTACGACCAGGACTCACGAGATTACAGCAGAATTTTTCATCCAGGTTAAAACACCAGGATGCCATGAGCCTGCCCACCACAGGCTGCAGTTCCACCAGCTCGGGGAAAACAAGCACATCAGTCATTCACTTCCCTGCCCTGGGCCTGCCCTGGCCTTCCTGCAGCCGCGGCCCACGAGCTGCTGCAGAGCGACGAAAGCAGAGTGCCTAGAGCTGTGGGAGGGGCTTGGGGCCCTCCTGGAATGTGGCTTTCAACAGAATGTAGGGTAAGGAAGACATGAGCCAGAGTGAATCAACAGCCCCACCACACACACACTGCTCAGGCCTGCCTTCAAAGAGGAGGGCAGAACCTTCTACACTGGAGGGCCAGCTGCCAATGAAGAAAACCAGCTCAGAATGCAAAAACACACGATAAAACCAAACAAAGGGGCCAAGGCTAATGACCTGTCCTCTTTCCCGATGCTACTTCATTATAAGCAGAAACTGAGATGTCTTAAGGCTGCATAAGCTTTCTCTTTCAGGGGTGCCCGTGAGCACCTTCTGAAGTTCAGGTTTATTAAAATTTAAGACACAGACACGTATCCTGTTTGCCCACCTGGACGTGAGTGACATCATTCGGATACCAATATACTTCTTCTTGGTGATGGCTTTTCCTGGTGAGACAACCAAGGGACAGCAGAAGGTCAGCCCAGTTGGTGGGTGTGCTGCGGACACCAGGGGCCGGGGGCCCAATCCCCCAGGTTGCAGGAAGGGCCACAGAAGGGCACACTGAGGTTGCGGCTCAAATCCTGGTTTGGACCCCTCCCCTCTGGGGGCCCTCGGGAAAGTCCCATCGTTCAGTTAACGGTCAGATACCTGGGCATGATCCTCAATTCCTCATGGCCTCATCCTGACAGCTGGCCCTTCCCCAGGCTTGCTCTACCCCCATGTATACCTGGAATGTGATCCCTCTGTCCCACCTCCACTGCCACCACCCTTGTCTGAGCCCCCAGCATGTCTCATCCAGATGACTGGGAGAGCTCCTTCTCCAGTCCCCAACTTCCAGCAACTCCTCCAGCAGACTGCCCCCAGCCATCAGAGTGTCCTTTCAGTGACATCAATCAGATCACGAACTTTCCCGTTCTTAAATGCGGTTAGGATGCAACCCAGGCCCCTCACCATGGCCTGCTGTGAGCCTGCTTGCCTGGCCTTGGCCAACTTTCCACCCCAGAGACCTCCATGCTGTCACTGTGCTCCGGCCCCCAGGCCACTCCAGGGGCCTTGTGTTCACTCAGCTATGCTGAGTCCTCTGTCTTTCCTTCTGGAGTGTTCCCCCTACATCCCTGCCTGCTGGCTCCTCCTCACTCAGACCTCAGTTTGGGAGGCATTTCCTGGCCACACCATCTCCACCAACTGCCTCTCCAGTTCACTCCCTTGGCCGGCCACCCTGATCTGCTTTTCTTTGGGAGCACTTACATAGTATCTAATGGTGTCTGATTATTTACTGTCAGCCTTCCCATCCCCCAACAGAACATAAACATCACACCGGCAAAGGCCTCAGTGGAGCCCCAGGCTCCAGTTGGGCAGTCTACTGCTAAGCTCCCTGCTTGACTTAGGCAATAAACGTTTGTTGAATGATCTCCCTGAACCTATTTTCTCATCAGCAAAATGGGACTAGTAATTCCTAACTGATAGGGCAAAAGAATTAAGTAACACACATAAACAAAGTGAAATAATGGACAGAAGTCACCTAGGATCGTGTCGGGTACATATTAGACTGACTCAAGTGACATTGTCATGATCAGAGGACAAAAATGGCGCAATGTCTGTGACCTTCTACTAGGGATTTAGTAATGTCCATTCCTGTTCACTTCTGGATCGGAGACGGCTTGGCTAGTCTTAGGGGCTGCCACTTTTCCCTTCCCCAATTCCCAAAGGGCAGTTGAGCGTCAGGCCGAATCTCCGGAGTCCCCGGGGCTATGTGGGCCTTGCCTACCTTTGGCCTGTCGGTCATGGGACTCGGTGAGGAACTTTTTAATCTTATCAGATGGGATTGCAAAGGAGATTCCAGCTGTCACTTTCAAAGTGTTAATTCCAATCACTTCACCGTCCTGAAAAGCAAGAAGGACGCGGCTTACTGAATGGTGAAGGTATACCGGCAGGCACACACCCAAAGAGAACGTGCGTGAAAGAAGTCCCTGAGCTATTGCAGCGATTGAAGCGGGAAGCTGCACGGAGGGGATCCCCGGGGGAGCAGGGAGAGAGGCATCAGGACCTCCAGGCAGCGTAGGCCACGCGCAGCTGTGGAAGAATCGCACCCACTCCAGGTCGCCACTGGGTGCTCACCTCGCGGTAAGCACAGATAGTTTCAAAATGCATGATATTATTTGCTCCTGTTTCACAAGGAATACGTTTCCAAAGGCTCAGAGTCCTTTAGGTGGCTGCCTACACCTTCCTGCTTCTCTCATTTCTAATGATCTTAAGATGACTCTGCTGACTTGAGGGGGAACCACCCTAGAGCTTAGGGCTGTCATGCTTCATTACCTGCAAAGCCATCTCCACTCCATCCCCAGGGTGCTGCGGGGGAGGCGGAGGGCAGAGCTGGGAGCACAGCTGCCCCTCTGCTGGGAAGGGAAAGCTGCCAAGCGGGGATACATCGCCCCGTGCACACTTCCCACGAGTGCTGAGATGTCAGTACCTGATGCCAAGGCCTTGCTAAAGACGGCCCCTACAAATGGCCCCGGAGCTGCCCTCTACAAATGGCCCCGGAGCTGCCCTCTATAAATGGCCCCGGAGCTGCCCTCTACAAATGGCCCCGGAGCTGCCCTCTAGCGCTGATGGTCTATGTTCTAAGGCTTCACTTTTTCTGCTCAAGTATTTAAAGGTAGACTTAAATGATATCTTTGTGGGTGGGTAACTCCTCCTCATTCCAGCCAGGCCTTAAGGGAGGATTCCTGGCCAAGAGAAAGTGTGTATGAGCCCAGCCAGCTCCTTCAGCAGCCCAGGAGATTTAATTTGGAGAAGGCGCTTTCAGTGACTGGCCAGCACTTCTGGTGACCTTCACCTTACTCCTGCATTGGTCCTGAATTTCACGGTGTTTACCTGTAACTCTGAGACACAAGTGTGCTCTCTGGCATAACATTTCCAACCCTCACCTCCAGCCTGCCTTACTCTTTCCAGAAAAGATCCGTAGGGTCATTTGCAAGCATGCAGTACATTCACAGAGCTCATTTTAAAGAAACTTGATAACACGCTTTGGCGAGCTTATGTTTGAAAAGACCCCCGTGTCAAAAAACAAAACAAAACAAAACAAAAACAGCGTGTACATAAATAAAAACAAACGACATAACGTTTAAAATACGTTACCAGGTTTACTAACGGGCCTCCCGAGTTTCCATACTGCAATTAAACAGAAATGGAAAGGTTACAAATTGTGTCATAACGTGGTCCAATCTATGTCCCTGCCTGGCCGTCTCCTGAGCACGGTGTCTACAGTGGGGGGCATGATTCTTCTCTGAGATTCATTCCCATTCATCTAATATTTTGCTGGAAAAAAAATGACCTTAACAGTTTTCAGAAAGTTTTAGAGGTGCTGTAAACGGGGAGATTTTCTCTCTGAAGCCCAGAAGCCAACTGCAATCACCCTAAAGCACCCAATACAACTTCTTCCTCCTGGGAGGCTGGCTGTCCAGCTGCTCCAGCGTCACTGTCCCTGCCATGTGACCCCTGTCATGCTGCTGGCACTAGAATCCACATGGCTTGGTCTAGTTCCATCCTTTAACCCAGACTACAAGAAAGTCAGAGACCGATGCTGACTCCTCTCCTCTGGCAAAACCCTGCCCCAACCCCCACCCACAGAGAGACAGAGGCTCACGTTGATGATGGCGTCGGTCTGGATGTAGTCCATGTCTGAGTTCCGGAGCCCCAGCTCTTTGCCGCCTCGCTGGGTGGTGCTCACGATCCCGGTGGTGACTGTGTTTTGAAGGGAAAATGGGCTTCCGATGGCGACCACGAACTCTCCTGGCCGCAGCTCTGAGGAGCGGCCAAGCAGCAGGACAGGCAGCTTACCCTGAAACCACAATGGCTGGCATTGCTGAGTTTGTTTAATTTAACCAAATGGGTAAAGGCACAGATACCATGGAAAACCAAGCAGGGACAGTGCTGGGCCATTTGGAAACACCAGGCCTGGTGGGGAACTGAGCTCACGACTAACATCCCTTTACTGTGGGCAGGACCGGACTTCCCTCCCACCCGTAATCCACACATTACAAGCTGTGTGGGAGCCAGTGAACACTGAAGCCGCACACACGCCAAGGAAACCGTAGGGAGGGAACTGGAGGCCAAGTCGGGGTCTCATCACATCTTGAAGCTATCAGCACAGACTCACTCTGAAACCTTGAGGCCAAGAGACAGAGGAAGACAACATGAATTTAGGGTTTGGGGTGAGACTGCCTGGGGCAGCCTTCAAGAACCAAGCCCCGGGAAGGATCCCAAGCTACAGGCGGTGAAACCTGCCCGGCTCATCATGTGCACACCCATCCTGAGCCCTGGAATATTTGGGGTGCTCTGTGGACAGGGAATTGCACTGACTCAGGTGCACGCCTATGCTGAGTATAGGGCCACATTGGTCAGGGGCATGGATGGAGCATGGGGACAGCAAGGCCTCCAGGACCCAAGACAGCAAGACCCAACAGGCGGGCTGTCTCTCCTCTCCTGAAAAGGCCCTCCATCAGACACCTGTGCTCCCTGCTCTGGGCGGGCTAATTGGCCACCTCCAGAAGCCCTGATCTCCAGTGCCCTACAAAGGCCAGGCAGAGCCAGGAGCCCCAAACAACTCTGCACAACAAAATGGAACAGAAGCCAGCTCCAGGGTCACCCAAGCCAAGGAGCTGGGGGGAACCACAGAAGGGCCTCCCTAGCTCTATCAGGGAAGGAATCGGCACCCCTTCCCTCTCTGCCATCCTCGGAGCCGAGCAAACCTCCTGAGTTCCTTCAGCCTTTGTTCACTTAGAACGAGCAGCTGCCCTGGAAAACATGGACCAGACCCAGAAAGCAGACAGCCACCCCAGCCCTCGTGGGAACTGCAAATCCAGAGCCTCACGTTTGTCTATCTCAAAAAGGAAAGAGCCAGGGGTCCAGTGGGGTGGGGCAGGTGGAACCAAGGGGTTTCTTGAGCCATCTCCTCCACCAGGGATGGAGCAGACACCAGCTGATGAGGGGGGTGACCACCATGCCCATTTAATAGATGAGGAAACTGAGCCTCCAAGAGTCTGGGTGACTTGAGACAGAGCAGGGATTGAAACCTGGGACTGAAACCGAAAAAACAGACTCTCTCCTCCACTACACAGCGCCACATCATGCCACAAATATCCCCCAACACATACTAGATAAGGAAGGTGCTGGGTGAGAGAGCTCCCGAAAGGAGAAAGGGGTGTGAAGAGAGTCTAAGACCTAAAACTGACTATACAAAAACTGAGGAGGAGGAAGGTCCCTCAGATCACAGATACCAAGAGGACCAGGAGAGCACTGTCCACGGTCAAGAGCACAGACCTGGGGCCAGGCTGTGTGATTTAGATAGGGGTCTGAGCTTACAACCACTCAGGTCCTCAGTTTTCCATCTGGAAAATGGGACTAACATACAGCTACCTCAATGGTCCACTGTGAGAAGGAAGCAAATGAAGATCTGAACAGCTCTTTGAATACCCGCTGGCTCCTATAAGCATCATCTAGGTGTTAGTTTTGCTGTGAGCATCTGCGCCTCTGCAAATCCAACAGGGGGAACCTGAAGGTGGGAACCAACCACCTTCCCACAGCCAGCCCATGTCACCCAGCCATGGTAAAGCTCTGCCCTGACAGTGGGTGACCTATTCCCTGTGGGGTTGCCTGAGGCTGGAGCGTGCAGGGCAGCTGGATGGAGACGCAGGCCTGCAGCATCCCTACTCGGCCCCACACTCACTTCCCACACTCCTCAAGCTCATCAGCATCCAGCAGCACACCAGCGCGTTCAGCGCAGCCTGTTTCCTCTGGGCCTGGGCCAGCAGCCCCTGCCAGGCATGACTTCAGCATTCATGGCATGCAGGCGGGGCAGGAGGTAGGGCTGGGATATGCACTACGCCATGCCGGGGGAGGTCCACCAAGGACACTGCCATCCCTTCAGGCCCTGGACTGGCTGGAAGGCCAGGCCTTTGAGGCCTTCCAGGCTGGGCTTGGGACAGGTAAAGGGACGGGGTGGCACAGGTTGCTGGAGCAGGGTGGCCTGGCTGCCTAAGGAGGCAGACAGGAGGCAGGAGATCAAGCTCAACTCAGGAAGGGGGCCCAGCAGGCGTCTGCTTCACCACACATTGAAAACCCATCAAAAAGTTATGAGGCAGGGCTTGCTGTGGTGATCCTAATTCACATCTCACTTATCCCCTATCCTTACCACCCATCGGCACCTCCTAGAAAGGGAGGCAGGCCCAGCCTGTATGTCTCAGGAGACCTCAGAAGGCAGACAGATCGAAAGGCAACTCTCCTTCCAGCTCTTCTTTTCCACCATCTGAGCTCGGGCCCAGAGGATGCGGCAAGGAGACAAACACTTTTGGAGAAGCTGTGAGGCTGGGGCTGGGGAGCTCCGGGCAGGGAGGAGGAGATGGAGGCTGCAGGCTGCTTATCCATGGGCGCTGCTCTCTATGCTCCTGGGGAGGGGCAGGCCTCCAGGGGATGCTACCTGCTGCCAAAAATGGGGCCCAGAGCACCCCGTGGTTCAGTCACACTTGGGTGACCATATGGGCTTTGACAAGATGGACACGCATGATGTGAACCCAGGGAGTCTCCCCAGGAACCAGTCCTCACCTGAACACAGACGAGAAAATGTGGCTACGTAGTGGCCATTTAGGCAAAGGCTGCACCAATGGGCACCACCAGTGATCATCTCGTTTATGTTTTTATCCACTCGGACATTTCCTAGCTCATGTAGGGCAACCCTAAGACAGAAAAAAGCAAGCAGATACATGCGGCAAAGTGGGGAGGGGTCTCACATTGTAAACCCTGCATTTCTGTGAAAGGAATGAGCCTTTGCCTGGCAGGTGACAAAGTACTTTCATGGCACCCTTAGGAGTTGAGCTGTATTTTCCCCCCATTTTAAAGATGTGGAAACTGAGGCTCAGAGATGGGGGCAATTCTCACAGCTGATGGGAAGCCTGGCTAAACAAGAGAACAGGCTTCCCAGCTCTCAGACCCACACGCTCAGTACATGTTCACCCAGAATTCCAATCACAGGCAGAAATCTTTGCAATGGAATAATGTGTTGCAGAGATGTTGACCAGGCCAGATTTATGACTCTCCATGAGGTCAAACTGCCTTTTGGGGGTCACTGCCCCAACTCCGCACAGGAGCCACTGGCTGCAGGAGCATGGGGCCCCTCAGCTCATTCCAGAGCCAGGTGGGGCCCATTCTCAGCCGTGAGCCTCACCTCGAGTCTGTCTGCTCAGCAGCTATACCTCTTCTGGCCAAATTCCTACTCGGTAATTGAGCATTTAATTCCATAGCTGTCTAGACATCAGCTCCACAGGGGAATGTGGAGGAGATGCAGCACAGATAAGGCTGGAAGTGCACAGCCACAGGCGCCGTGAAGCCCCGTGGGGCCCATGCACTCTGAGTCCAAGGCCTCTGCACTGCTGTCCCCACGCTGGTTCCCGTGCCACCCACAGCAAAGCATCTCTGAGTCTCCCTTTAAAGCAGCACTGGCCACAGGCCATCTTGAAGGTGGCAGCTTCTCTCCTTGGCCACTTCACCATCTCCCTGGAGCCCCACAGTGAGCCTAGAAGTAAACGGGGCAAACATCTGTCCTCCACTGGCAGATGAAAAGGCCAAGGGGAAGAGGAGAAGAAAGAGGGCGCGCGAGTCCCACTCCTCATGCCAGATCCTCACATGGCTGGAGAGTGAAGAAAATGCAAGTGAAGTGG
Source organism: Rhinopithecus bieti (assembly GCF_001698545.2). Taxonomy (NCBI): domain Eukaryota; kingdom Metazoa; phylum Chordata; class Mammalia; order Primates; family Cercopithecidae; genus Rhinopithecus; species Rhinopithecus bieti. Next base: position 110,899 of record NW_016805362.1, read on the forward strand.
GGGCATGACAGCAGTGAGGGGGCAGAAACAGCCACTGCTGCTCTCACAGAGCCCAGGCGGAGACCTCAGGCCCCCCTAAAAAGCTTGTAGCTCAAGTTTGGCACAAGACCTTTGGGGACGACAGTCTTTCTGCAGTGAGCCCAGCACAGGCCAGTTCTCACAGTCTCGGGAGCAGGAAGCCTGGGAGGCCAGAAGAAGAGAGGGGGAATCTAGAAGGAAAACAGCCACTGGCCCCCAGCCTGCAGGGACTCACAATGCTAAATAGTGTCCTCTCAACAGAGCCAGAAGTCTCTCAACAGAGGGACTTTAGGAAGACACGAATCCCCTAATGTCCTAGAGAGCCACCCAGGGTAGATGTAGTTCCAGTGAGGGTGTCAGAGTCCTGGCCATGGGCTCCATGTTTCCCCACCGTATCTATGTAAATTACAAAGTCCTAGCCATAGGCAGGATGCTGAGCAGGTAGTGGAAGTAATGCTAACACCTTGGAAGAGGCTGGTCCACAGCATGATTAAAGATGGCTCTTTGCATTCATGCAGACAAACAACAAGCAGGCCTGGCAGCATCATTTCACAAAACACCACCTCCGTGAAAGAGAACTCTCTCAACAACCATTCGTTGAGTGTCTCCTATGTGCTTGGTGCAAGAAACATACGATTAAGAAAATCCGCCCTTGCCCTCTAAGGCTTTTGCCTCATGGGCAGAGACACATACAAGCCACCAGGACACAGAGTGGTAAGAAGACACGAAGTCCGTCTCCCTCACCATAGGCAGCTCAGCCCAGAGTCTTCCATAAGGGCCAAACACAGACCCGCACTAAAAATAGTTTGTGTATATCAGTTAGGGTGTTTTCAACTGCAAGTGACAAAAAAAACCAACTCCAAATGGAGTATATAGAGTAGACAGATGTCTACTCCAAGGGCTGGGTGGTGCCAGGGCGATAACCTGAAGGCTCACAGCGTCAAGAACAAGGATCCTTCCTTCCATCCAATCAACCTCAGCCTGTTCTCACAGCCACACGACGGCCACCACCATTCCAGACATCACATCAAGATGTGACTGTGTCTGTGACCGTGCTGTGGAAGCATCTCTTCAGAAGAGTCAAGTCCCAAAAGCACCCTGGCACCCTCCTCCTCGCAGGTCATCAGCAGCATCCAATCAAGCAGCGACCTCAGCACCCGTTGGAGGAGGGAACGTGGCCCCCCTGACTGCATTGGACCCTGCGGATTTGCCTGAGTCAGGAATGCGGTGGGGTCAGGGGTGGAACTAAAACAAACCCAGGGTTCTGCCAGCAGGGAAGGAAGTTGGAGGGTGGGCAACCATGAGTGTCATCCAAAGCCTGGGGAATATGGTTCATTTTAAAAGAAGATCCCAATACCAGCACTTAACAGTGTTTAGAAAAGACTGTATAAGTTCATACTCCTTCAAGCACGTTTTTTGTTTGTTCATTTGTTTGTCTGGTGGGGTGGAGCAGGAGATGTCTGTTAATCTGTTTAAGAAGAAAGCAATGGTCACAGCAGTTCCGTGGTGGTGACAGGGAGGTTCAGGTGATGAGAGCAAAGTCTGAGCAAGGCAGGGAAACCACTCCTAGTGCGCATGTCCAGCATCTTCCCAGAGCTTCTCCAGCTCTGCCAGGTATGCAGCCTTCACAACCCACCACCCTGTAGATGGGCAGGATGGCTTCACAGCTGTTCTGCTGATGAGAAGACTGCAGGTCCAACAGCAGGTGGTGATGGTACCGGGACTGGGGCCCTCCCTAATCCCAACCTCCACTCCAGGTGTTCCTCTCCCCAGCCCGCTCCCCACCTCCCAGATGCTTGGGGCACACAGCAGCCAGCAGGGAAACAGCTGCTCTTGTGCCCTGGATCACTCCACAGGGACAGGGGACCAGAGTGGGTATAACACAGAGCAGGGCAAAGGAGAAGTTTAGGAAGAATCCAAGCAGGGGCCCACCACGAGAAGGGAGGGGAGGTCTGTGCAGGCAGCCTCGGCTTTGGGGGCACTACGTGTGGTGTGGGTTCCATAACTGAACCACAGATGAACCATAACTGCTGGAACTCCCCCAGAGCAGAAAAGTTGGGCCTGTGCTGAGTGAGGCCCCCAGGCTGACAGCACGCCTCGGGCTCATTCTCCAAGATCAACCAAGGTGGGGCAGAAGTGAAAACTTAGGCAAAACACCTATGTGTATATGAGTACATGCACACACACACACACACACACACACACACACACACATTACCCCCTCAGGCTCCACGTGTGCTGGGAGAACACTGTCCCAGATAGCAGGACATCAGGGCTGGGTCTTGGTCCTATATGAACTCAGTCTACGACCTTGGACCACTTGATCAGCTTCTCTGGGCTGCGGTTTTACCACCTCTAAAATTAGGAGTTGAGCCCAGTGATCTCCAATGGTCATCTCAGCTCTGACAATTAGCTGTTCTTTACAGAAAACGTGGTTGCTTTCCAAAAAATCCATTAGCAAACAATAGTTAAATTGGTAAGATCCAAACAGGCAACAGGGTCCCTAATAAATCCCTTTTTTCATACAATTCCCCAGTGGGGTGAGATGATTCCTGCAAACTTATACCGCTGCAAGAGGAGGGGGGATTCCTAGAATTCTCCAGATGCTGGCTTGGCCAGTAATCTTTCGTAGAGGACTGTGAAAAGCAATGACCCATCGGTATTTCAGCTTCCTTCCATTCAGGGTTCTGCCTAGTAGCACTTGAGTGCTCATTTAATCTCATTCCCTGAAGCTTGGAGAAAAGAAAAGAAAAAAAAAAAAAAAAAAACAATAACACCAAAACCAAAGAAAAAATTGGCAACTCTTTTTCAACCTCATAAGCCAAGTCAATTACTTCTTTCTCGCCTTTGAAAATTATGAAGTGTTCCTGAGTTACAAAAATATTTTTGTTGCTGAATCTGCAGAATCCACGGCATCGTTTCCGGAGGCTGGGACTTCCAGGCTGGTCCTGTGTTGGTTCAAGTTTGCTTCAAAGGCTAACGCTGCAGCAACTGGCTGGGACTCAACTGAGTGATTCAATGTGCCTTCTGGAAACAGTTATGCTAACCTTTCATTTTCTTTAAAAAATATGCAATGGACAAAATAGCACATCCTCCATACCCAGCAAGAAGCAGTGCCATAGAACTTGCATGCCTGCTAAGGACAATCAAACAGGCCGCAGAAGGGTTGTTTAGGGGGGATGTCAGCATCCAAAGACTTGCTTGAGAGAGCGAGCCAAGCTGGGTAAGGAGGAAAGTGAGCACATGGGCAGGGGAGGAACTGTGAAAAAGGGCGGGTCAGTGCACTGTGGACTCAGATGACCCAAAGATTTGCTGACTCGGGCTACTAGGGAGCAGGACCAGCAACAAAATTAGAAGAGCCCAGTGCAAAATGCAAATGCAGGCTCCTTGTTCATAAAGCATATAGAAAGCACTGTTAAAGGTACTAAAATATAAAGCTTTTTCCCTTCTTCCACATTCTGTCTCTCTCAACCTATCACACTGTTTTTGGTTTGCTAGCTATTGCTGTGGTCACTTACGGGACAGTGAGTGCAGACACTGGAGGCCTCACGACTTGGCCTCGTGCCCACCAACCCCTGGACCTCGGATCGTGCCCTGGCTAGGGGTGGGGAAGTTGAGCCAAGCGTCTTCCCTAAGGGCCCACTCCTCCAACACATGGATAATGGATGACCCCAAGGACACTGCCACTTCTGTGTCAGGGTGCATTAGGTACCTGGATCAGGGTGGGAGCGGCTTGACCCTGCCCAGTAGCCCACAGAACAACCATGGCATCATTAGCCTGAGCCCTGCACCACTAAGATGTTATGCGGTGCCCAAGTTGGAACCTAGAACTGCCCTGTGCCTACACCCCTTCCAGGGATGGAAGGTAGCAATGATCCCTGCATAGAAACAGGGAAGGGAAGGTCAGGTGGGGCTGGAGGTCTCAGGGGACCAGGGAGTGGAGAAGCAGTAGGAGGAATCCAGCCTGAACTAAAGCCCCAAGTTCTCTGAGCATGCTCCATTAGCTCATAGGACTTTATTCACAAAAATACAAATTCAAAGATAAAATTAAAACAGCGAGCTCAGGGCACAGGGCCTGTGAGTACATGGGTCACATGCCCATGCAGCTGACTCTTCCAGCTTCTCCAGACGGGGAGGTGGTAGACCAGGAATTCTCCAGATGCTGGCTTGGCCAGTAATCTTTCACAGAGGACTGTGAAAAGCAATGACGCACTGATATTTCAGCTTCCAGTCAGGGTTCTCAACAGCTTCAGAACCCTTCCGTTCAGGGTTCCATTCAACTTCCGGTCAGGGTTCTCAACAGCTTCAGAACCCTTCCGTTCAAGGTTCCATTCAGCTTCCGGTCAGGGTTCTGAGCGGACGAGGAGGGGAGGTGGTGGGTCAGGAGTGAGAAGCTTGGGATTCAGATTAGAGAAGGTGAAGGTTATCAGCGATCACAAAGTCAAGGGTGGTTGTGGTGAGCAGAAGAGCCAGGGCAGGAGGGATCTGCCAGATGGGCACTGAGATCACCGACATACACAGACTGAGAAGAACGGTGTGACCAAGTTGCCATCATGTTTCTCCAACTGACATGTGGTTACTACTGTCTAGGGAGGGGAGTAGAGGAGGTAGGATGGATGGGAGGGCAGCAGTGTAGAAGGGGTTCAGGTGGGAGAGATCAGAGAAGTGGGGAGATGAAGGGAGAAAAAAGGAAAAAGAAAAGGAGAAGGAGAACAGAGGATAGTGTGCCAAAACAGAGAGAGAGCACACAAATGAACAAAATGAACGACTTTCCTCCTCAGTGTTTATGAACACCACCAAAATATTTAGTCTCCTTTACACTACATCAGATGTTTGCCATTTCCAATATTCCCTTACTCTTCGGTGTTTAAACCACAAAATGTCAACAGTGCTTCATGGGGGCCCAAGAGCTAATGACTGTATATATTCGTGGCATCCAGAGGAGGAATAATATTGTCTTGGTCAAGTCTAACTTGTGTCTCCTCCATACATCAGCCCCTTTGATCTGTCCCCTTTCATCCACCAACTTCAGGGTGGCTGATGCTGCTACAACAGCGTGTAGCACGGCAGATGCTCCATAAATATTTACAAAATCAATGAATAAGTAAACAAATGAAAGAATGAACAAGCCAGGTCTTAAAAGATACATTAGGATCTTAAAATTAGGTGATAACTGGGGTTAGCCAAGACCTGGCATTTGGGTCTGAGTAACTGACTGGGTAACCAACGCAGCCTGCTTTTCAGCTGTCTATAGGTTATAAAGCTCAGGGCTCAGGGAGGCAAAGGGAACAGCTTATATCTCCAGGCTGTCATGGTGGGCAGGGGCTCAGCCCTACTCCATTTGGTGGGATCAGAGTCTAGCACACAGCAGCCTCTCAGCATCTGCTGAACTACACTGAAGGCACTCTGACTCTGCCTTACCCATAACCACATAGAGCCTCTTCGAGCCCCATATGCGGGGAGGTTGCCCAGGATGTAGTATTCTTTTCGGATTTATTTTAAAATGTTTAAAACATGTATAACCTCTTCTATATAAGAATAATTTGATATGTCCATGACAAAGGGCCTTTTATAATAAGTTAATTAAACATATATTTATGACATAAAATGGGAACACAGGGAAGGCCAGTGGTTTCTGTGAGCTGCCTGGGAGATAAAGCAAAGAGGGAAATACCGTGAGTCACATGTTCCCATTATCAGATTCTGGTGCTTTGTTTAACCAAAGGAACTGTTAATTCACATGTTTATTAGGATAATTAGTCCTCAGTTCACCAGAAGGTCTTATTTCTCTCTTGCCACAGAAAGAGGTCTGGATGGCTTTAGGAAACCAGCTACGGTACTGCATCGATGCTGCTATGATTGAGAGGTGATCGTATCATTGTGAATCTTTGTGCTTTCAGACTCTTGGGAGACTGACTACTTAAGACATTGGAGCTTTCCGGAGTATGAGTAGGAACCCCAAAGAACCAGAACCAACAAGAAATGAGACAACACACAGAGAAACTAGCTAACCAGAAACTTGTTCTGGAGGGTTCTAATAAACTCACAAGGAAATGACAGTTTGCAATTAGTCCAAGATCCAGGTTCTGCAGGCTGAGCAGAAATGGGAAATTAAGCAACTCCACCTGCAACTCTTGCCACCCAGCTTGTTTCCTTGGCTGTTTCCTCACTGTCCTTTCCATCTCAGCTTAGATGTCACCCCCTCAGATAAGATTCCCTGCCTACACTATCTACTATCTTTGCAGCCCGAGGCCTTCTACCCCTTCACCTGTTTGCTTCATGCACTGTACTTATTGCCATATTTACTTTACTTCACTCGTTTCCCACACTAGATCTTAAGCCTCATGGCTTTGCCCACTGTGGCTGCATCCTCAGCACTTAAGAAGTATTTGGCCAAGACAGATGTTCAACACACATTTATAAAATCAGGGAATTAACAAGGAATCACTAAAAGAATGAACAAACTAGACCTTGAAAGATCCATTAGGATCTCAAAATTGGATAATTGCCAAATAGCTTGGAATTCTGACAGACTCCTTTCTACCAATGTCATAGAGAAATGGACAAAAATAAGGCCTCCCTCTGCTATTGTGGCAAGACCAAAGCTTCATCTCTGCAAAAAAAAAAAAAAAAAAAAAAAAAAAAAAAAA
>NW_016805362.1:117791-131125 GCF_001698545.2 Rhinopithecus bieti
AAAAAAAAAAAAAAAAAAAAAAAAAAAAAAAAAAACACAATCTCTGGCAAAAGAAAGGGCAAACAAAATCAGCTAATCAGCTACTCTTCCTGCTCCCCGCAGCCACCTAGTGCCTCACCTCGCTTGGTTCTTATGAGCATTCCTGCCTCCAGCCACTTTCAGCTCCTCTAGGACAAGGTGTTAATTGCCTACCACTGGGGCTGGCAAATTTTTTCCTATAAAGGGCCAGGAAGCAAATATTTTTTACTTCATGGGCCATGTGGTCTTCATCCCAACTATTTAACTCTGCTGGTGCAGAATGAAAGCAGCCATAGACTCTACCTAAACAAGTGAACATGACCGGGTCCCAATAAAACTTTATTTACAACAACAGATAGAGGGCCAGCTTTGGACTACTGGCTGTAGTTGGCCAACCCTGGACTCAAACACTCTGTCGCACACTTGATAAACTGTCAAATGGAACCGATTTGTATTCCCCCCTCAATGAAGAGGACAGGAGACATTCCTAAACAAATCCAGTCCCAGCAACTTGGGAACTGCTTTTTCAGAACCATAAATAATAGTCTTAATCCGATTCCCTGAAAAGAGAGTGCCAGAGTGAAAAAAGCCATTACCATATTAAGAGAAAAATATAGCCAAAGAATTTCCTTGACAATCAACTAAGTTCTTGAATCCAGGCCAGAGAACACACAGGGGCTCCAGTTCTGAGAGTTTGGGGAACCGAAGCGTTTCCCATGCCAGAAGGAGCCGCAGTCAAGAGCTGAGGAGCCATGTCCCCACCCGCCTCTGGGACAAAGCCTGGCACAAAATAAAAGCCAGCTTCTACTTCACTGTCTGGCTTCACATTCCCTCATGAAATATTGATTCCTGTCCCCCTAAAAATGGTAAAAATCAATACGGTAACAGAAGCCTCATAAGGTCAACACCATCTGTGGCATCGTTAGCAAATGCAATGGTAGCCCTCAGAGTTCTCAGAGAAAAAGAAGAGACCACAAAATGCCCAGTACAGAAGGCGGGGGGGGGGAAGCATCCAAAATGGAAAAACACAGAAACAAGAGGGGAGCTGGGGCGGTGCGAAGTGCATTCCAGGCTCCCAGGCACTTCCTTCATGAGGATGAGTGACAGATGACTCCAGGAGAGGGCAGTGGGTGAGCCCAGGCCCTGCGTTCTCTGATTCGCTTTTGGACGAGCTCAGGCCACTGAGTCAGCAGGTCTGACCATCAGCTTGCCTGAGGAGAACCAGAGTGAGTCATGGCAAGCACCACCCCACTCCCATCCTCAGCCACTGCCACATCCCGGGGGGCTGCCTGAACCCCCCTCACTCAGCTGACTCAGGAAAGATTCGCCACATGCAGGGCCAAGTTCTGGTGGCCTGGAGAAGAGCGGCCTGCTCAGCAGCTCCCAGGACATGTAAAAGGCCCCAGGCCCCTCACCCGCGGTGACTCCCCTCTGAACTTGATGAGGATCAGGGGTGTCGGCCTCCCCGCTGCACCAGCCAGCTCAGCAGTAAGAGGACCCTCTGCAAACACAGCGGCCCCAGCGCCCAGAGGGTTCCCTCTCAGGCCACTTCAAACAGGTCTGTGGGCGCCATCTGGCCTGAAGGTGGCCGGGGGGTTGGAGGGGTGGTGCAGGCCTACAGGGGAGGGAGGAAAACCACCTCACAAGCCTCAACAAGGCCGTTTCCAAATATTTACCTGGTTGTTGGCGTCAGGGAAAAGCACCCACAGGAAAGCTCACTGTTTCCCCAGCGCTTTGCATTACCAAAGACCACAGACCTGATGTAGCCTTGACAGGACCACATGTCCATCAAACTCCAGGCAGGCAAAGCGGGAAGGCAGGGGCATCTGCAGCCAGCCTGCTGCAGGGTCATTTCCTCATTGAATATAGGACAGAAGCTCGATGCAGGAGCCACGGGTGCCTTCCCCTCAATTCCATCCACGTGGTGGGTGCCCTTGCTTCCTCCAGGGCAGACAGCTGTGAACGTCCTACTCAGGACAAAGTTGCCAAGCACCTCCTACGTGAGGACCGATCAGCCAGATGTGCCCCCAGCCCCGCAGTCTAGCTGCAGAAATGGACTTCATTTGACAAATGAGTGAGGCGACTCTAAATTGTGATAAATAGACGAGGAGGGAAGAACCAAGAGTGGAATGCAGTTGTCCCTGGGGTGATGTGTCCCCAGAGTGACGCGGTAGGATTGAGGAGACTGGGGCATGGGGCGTTAGCTCACACAGTGGGGTGGGCAGAGATGTCTAAGGCAGAATTTAATCAGAGGCCTGAAGGACGGGAAGGTTGGCTCCATGAGGAGCTGGAGAGGGGCGCTCCTAGGAGGGAAACAGCCAAGGCCCCAGGGGACAGCCCTGGCCTGTGGGAAGCAACCGAGCAGGGGTGTCTGAGCAGAGCAGGTGGGGGCAGAGGAAGGAGGGGAGGAGGGGAAGAGGAGGAGGGGTGGAGGGAGGGAGGGTGCCCAATCAGATGGGGCCCTCAAGGCCCTAGTAAGGAGTTCAGATCTCTCTCAGAAGAGCAGGAGATCTGCAAAGGCTATATACAGATGGGAAGGACATGATTCCAGAGATGCTTTTCTCCAAGTTTCTTAATCAGCACAGCTGGACAAATAGCTGTAACTAAAGTAACTTTCCCTCCTACTCTCTTCAATACACCCCCATTATCTCTAGCTTGTACTCCAGCCTGAAGAAACCAAACCTCTCTCTTTTGCTTTTTCTCTCTCCCTCTCCCCACCCCTGCCCCAAACTGCTCAGGAAAAAAAACCCATTGGGACAAAATGCCACCACTGGATGAAAGCTTGACATATGCTGCACACTGGCAGTGGCTCATGTTAAACACATTTGGAAAGAGTTTGTAACTAAAGCTGAACTAGTTTGCCCTCAAAGCTGCTTTCTATTAACATGTTTACACGCACACTGTCCCGACTTTCTGCAGCTGGGATTCCCTCCCCAGGCAGGCTGGCCACGGTCGTGGGTCCCAAGGAAAGAGGAGTTTCAGATTTGGGCAGAAGCGCAGAAAGGGATGCCCAGCCAGGGCTGCGGGTGGACACCTTGAGGGAGTCAGCAGGGCCGGCAAGAGGGGGCTGCTTCGTGAGCGTCTCCCAAGAGCTCTTCCAGGTCCCAAGACTCAGCAGGCAAAGTGAGCGCACATGTGTCTGCTCAGCAGTGAGAAGCAGAAAAGGAGTCATTTGGTCACAAGCCCAGAAACATCTCTGGCAACTTCAAGCCACTGGAGTTGTGAGGGGAGCTCCAAGAACAGGAGGAAAAGCAGATATTAAACTGGACTCAGAAAGTGCAAGAACTCAGACAGTGCTGGGTCTCAAGAGCAGGGGCTGTAGCAGCTTCACCATGTTAGTCTCTGTGGGTGACATCCAGCTTCACTTTGCAATTCCAGGGAGCCTCCGCTTGCCCTAACTTGGTCATGTGTCCACCCCTTGGCACCAGAGGGTAGGACACCATGACTGATGAGCCCACCTACGCTGTCCGATGACGGAGATGTGAAATGCTGGCTGCTGCTGCCAGTAAGGGGGGTAGGTGGGTGGCAAGTGGACAATGACCACAGATGTCCATGGTAATTTTTATTTCACTGAAAGTCTCAAGAATATCACATTTATAGCCGCGCACAGTGGCTCACGCCTGTAATCCCAGCACTTTGGGAAGCTGAGGCAGGTGGATCACCTGAGGTCAGGAGTTTGAGACCAGCCTGGCCAACATGGCAAAACTCTGTCTCTACTAAAAATACAAAAATTAACCAGGCATGGTGGTGCATGCCTGTGGTCCCAGCCACTCAGGAAGCTGAGGCAGGAGAATCACTTGAGCCCTAGAGGTGGAGGTTGCAGTGAGCGGAGATGGCACCACTGCACTCCAGCCTGGGCAACAGTAAAACTCTGTCTCAAAAAATAAAAATAAAATAAAATAAACACGTTATGAAGGACAATGGAGGACCCTCCAAGTGAAATCAGGATGCCAGGGGAGGAGCTGGGCCCAGATGATAAGCCACGAAGCTAGTCGCTGGGCCCACGGACGCGGCAGGCAGTCTCACCAGCTTCACTGGGTTACTCTTAAGTGGCTTTGGGGGAGGCTGGGCCACAGTCTCATACAACAAGGAGCCATGTAGGTGATTTTCACTCCTCAAGCACAGTTTCTGCTGGTTCTGTTCTGCCTTCTCTGTTTTCCTGATCTCTTTCATCCTCTTTGTTATCCCTAAGATGACACAAAGCAAGGCCAACCAGTGCCTCCCCCGAAATAACCCATCATCAAAACAAGGGAACAAAAGAGAAAGAGCTGGAAGAGATGCTGTTACTCTCCCTACTTTCAACTACTATCAGCAAAAAAAGCAGTTTAGTCAGTGGAAACCAGTCTTTTGTGTGGTTGTCTGCAATTTAATATCCTTTCATTTCCAATTCCATTTTGAAAAGCCACATCAGTTCAATTTTAAATTTCAAGCACCCTTTCTTGGGGGACTAGAAACACATGTCAAACAGCATGCTGCTGGCTGAAGAGCTCAACTCCCAGGACAGCAGGAGTCAGGTCAGACACACTCTGCAAAGCTCGTCTATTGAGATCGTTCGCATCTTGCCAGGACATGCCAGGGATGACACGAGGAGACAGTCTCCACCTTGGCTCAAAATTGGAAAAGAATATCCCCCGGCCAGAAGCAGCTGCACGGTATGTGCCCACGCATTCCAAACACGAAGTTACTCAGTGGGGCGGCATCCAGGCCAGCGCCTTGCCTGCACACAGCTCATGCCCTGCTGCTGGCTGCCTCCCAAAGGCTCTGTGAGGCTGAACAGGCCCCACGCATGGCCACAGGCTGTGCTATTCTGACTGGCTCCTTCCGGTGAGACTACCACATCCTGGATACCTTTCTAGCAGCCTGTTCCTAAACCAGATGCACCCACCTTCCCATGGGCTGTTTAAGGTCAAGCTGTCCCATCATTCCATGGGGCCAGCCTGTATCCCTCCAGCAATAGCCATGGGCTTGGACACGCTGGGAGCAGTAGCCTGGCTGCCTTAGGAGGGCAGGGTCATGACATGTTTGCTGTGTGGTCTCAGACAGGTTACTAGACTTCTCTGAGTCCCTGTTTCTTCTTCTCTAAAATGGGGATAATACAGCTATTATGCAGATTAGGTGAAAAAGAATGAAGGCAGAGCCTGGCCCAATGATTCTGTGACCAATAAACACACTTTGAAAGATGAGTTGTTGCTAGAAATTCCACAGTGACCTAATAGAAATAACACACAACTGCAGCCTCACTCAAGGCCAGTTACACACACCGGACACAGAGCCTATATCTACCCTGAGCCTCTTCGGCCGTGCCTGGCCACTCGGCCATAGAGAGGTTACAGGAACATCGGGGAAGGAGAGTTGTAAATGTGTTAGCTGGTGGTTTTCTGAAGACTGGCCGTAAAGGAGCCTAGGCTGGGCAACAACTTTATGCCATAAAAAGACGGAGGAGACCCAGAATCCTAACACCCAAACAGCACACGCAGAGCTGTTTCCAGAAGGAGATGTACCCAGCATGCCATCCACCAGCACAAATAGCCTGATTAATTCTATGCTTGTCTGGAATTACTCAGACCACACCCAGGTAGAGGGAGGCAAGCAGAGGGCTGGACAAGAGACCCCACCTGGCTCGGTCTCTGGTCTTTTCCTTGGCCAGAGGCAGGATTCCAACCTCCTCTGATTGTTGACTCCATCTGAAGTCCAGAAAATTACAAGGATGTGAAGAAACTAGAAACCACGCTTTCACTGAACATGCCACACAGCAAACAAAACCTCTCTCATCAAAGTGTCGAGTGGGGGTTTTTGATGAGTCAGTAAGAAATGGATATTGTCCTAGACATGAAGACTTTGCTAAGCAAATCAACAGCAAAAATGATTGCAAAGAGAATATTTAAATAGAAAGCATTTTCAAATACAGCATTTCCCAGATTGATCTTGGTATGGCTCAGTTCTGCCCCTCCCCCCTCCAAAAAAAGCTGTATACTCAAATGATTATAATTTGGGCAAATTAGTTCAGTCAACACCCTTTTGTAGGCAAGCCACGCGCACACTAGCATACTAAAAGCTCTGAGAAGGTCTCGAAAGAAGAAATCCATTAGCTCTGTTTTAATTCAAGGTTTCCAAGATGTATAAAGTATGGAATATTGTTCTGGAACACATCTCATAATCCTGCAAAACCCCAATTTGGGAGAGCTGGTTTGTTTTCAAAATAATTGTTGACAAGTTAAGGATGGCTCAGTCTAAACCCCAGTAAATTCTATGTTCACTGTGAACGCATGGCATATCTGTGGAGGATAAATAAAATCTGTGGCAACAAGGGTTGCCACAGGATCGGGAATGGGAAGGAAACTCAATTTTCACAACTTACCTACTAATTTCTTTACAAATGTATTGCTTTCTTTGATAAACATTTAAAACATTATTTTAAAAACTTGTATCTGGCTCCTTCCAGAAGCTTTCCTGAGCCCCTGCCTCTCCCACACGCCCAGGCCATACTCAGCATATCCTCAAGGCCCTCCTGTGACTGGTTTAGACCGGCTTCAGTGCCCCCTGAGAATCAGCTACAATCAGAGAGCTCTGGCGCCTTTGCCAAGGGTGTTCCAGGGCATCTGAGAACTCACCTCTGTAGGCAAAAACATACTCACCTGGTGGTCAATTTTGATTAGTGCAATGTCTGCTTTCTCATCCACATCCTTGATTTTGGCTTCATAGGTGGCACCATTCTTCAGCTCGACTTTGACCCGGTGCTTGTTGGTCACCACGTGGGCATTTGTCACGATCAGTCCATCTTCCGACACAATAAACCCAGACCCACTAGCCACCGGCACCTCTCGTTTAGAAAACGGAAGCCTAAAATCCAAAGGAGTACACACTTCAGACTGCAGCACCTTAAAATGAACGCTTCAACACATTGATTAATGAATGGGTTCTGCAACAGCAACACACACCTAGCAATCGCTCCTTTATATATCGGGCTTAACATTTAAAAACTAAACATCCTGCCAATTTTTTGCATGCATCAAATAATTCCACTTACAAAATATTCTTAGGGAACCTCTTCAGAGCCCGAGGTTCTTTAAACATTTAGAAGGGTTAAGACTGTAGATTCATAGAGTCGAATAGGGCAGATGTTCGAAGGGAGACACACTTATCTTAAAGTAGGAAGATATTCAGTGACACTTTGACACTTTAATGTATCTCAAAAATAGCTCTCATGTTTTGCTAGTGGCGGTTAAAGCTTCAGAGGTTATAGGAAAAAGGAAGGCTCTCTTTACTTGCGAAACAATTCAATATGAACCACGGCAGGGGCGATCTTCTCCACCACGTCCGCAATAAAGTTATATTTATGGCGCAAACTATTGGGATCTTCCTGCCCTGAGAACAAAAGCAAAGAATAGATACTTAATGATACTCTGCTGTGGTCACCTAGAGAAAGACATGGGTTAGAGGAAGCCAAAATGCATGCTCAGCCTTTGGAATTCTGAAGGCGGAGTGAGCACAGTTCCCCCACCTGGGCTCAGCTGCAAATGTCCATCGAACTCCCAAGGGAACGCCCACCCAGGTAAGGCAGTCAAATCCACTCATGATAACCTCTTTGCTCAGGTTCTCTGCTCTCAACAGAGTCACCACAAAATCACCTCTGCTCTGGTGTTGAGCAGAGGCACCAGCAAATGCTTCTTCCTCACACCAGCCTTTCCAAGAAGCTGATGGCCCAAGTTTTGTTGTTGTTGTTGTTTGTTTTGTTTTGTTTGTTTTCTTTTTGAGATGAAGTCACGCTCTGTTGCCCAGGCTGGAGTGCAGTGGCGCAATCTTGGCTCACTGCAACCTCCACCTCCCGGGTTCAAGCGATTCTCCTGCCTCAGCCTACTGAGTAGCTGGGATTACAGGCACCCACCACCATGCCTGACTAATTTTTGTATTTTTAGTAGAGACAGGGTTTCACCATGTTGGCCAGGCTGGTCTCGAACTCCTGACCTCAGGTGATCCACCTGCCTGAGTCTCTCAAAGTGCTAGGATTATAGGCGTGAGCCACTGCACCCAGCCAAGGGTCCCTTTGTGATGTGGTATCACCCTCTGCCTGCGTCCCTTCCCTGAGTCCCCACCATTACAAAGAAGCAACCCTCCTGAACCACCAGATGGGTAGATCTGAGATTATTATGAAGAAATATGAAGGCAAAGGGGCAGCTCCTATCTTTCCCACTGACACCCCAAGGCAAGCTGAGGCCATCGTCCATCCCCAAAACCGTTTCCACCATGCCTTAACCACGCGTTCCAACACTGCCCGGGACATCCCAGACAAAAGGCATAAGAGGTGCCTTAAGACTGTGGGTGAGAAAAAGAGAAAAATCAAATGACCGTAATGCTTTATACATACAGTCATGCACCACATAACATTTCAGCCAACCGTGGACCGCAACGCCATTGTTTTTACTGTACCTTTTCTATGTTTGGATACACAAATACTCACCATTGTTACAACTGCCTACAGTATTCAGTACAGTAACCTACTGTACAGGCATGCAGCCTAGAAATAACAGGCTCTACCATCTGGCCTAGGTGTGTAGTGGGCTATGCCATCTAGGTTTGTGTAGGCGCACTCTGGAACATTCCCACAGTGATGAAATCGCCTAACGACGCATTTCTCAGAACGTATCCCTGTCACTCACTGGTGCATGATCGTTTATACTACAGTGAGTGGCCCCACGTGGTGGGTGTTTCCAAAGCTACTTTCAACAAAGCTGTCACATGTCCCGATGTGAGGCTCTCACCCAGCAGGGCTAAAAGTTAGTTTCCATCAACCAGAGGCACACACCCAAGGTAACTGATTCAAAAACGGGCTGCTAGAGATTCAGAGTTCTGGGCTCCCATTTTGGCGGCACAGGGGGTGGCAGAGGCAGTCTGTCCCTGGAAGTGCAGCCTTAGCCTACTACTCCGGCTCCTAATCTCTGCCACCTGCTGCTACCTCTTAACAAGTCCCTGCTCAAGCAGGCTGGAGGGCTTCCAGGCTGGTCTGCAGCTAAGAGCCATGCACCCCATTCTTGCCCCTTAGAGTAGCTCCGCGTTGCACAAGCAGGCTCCAGAGACCCGCACTCCTTTGTTAGCTGCTCGCTACGAATTGACAGGAAGCTTTTGGAAACTTTCACAGCAATTTCACATGGTAATCTTATGTCTGTTGCGTTGAAAAATGAATAACTGTGGCTTGTATTTCCTGTCTCATATTTTGTATTTTGTAGGTATTTTGTGTCTCATTTACCAACAGGCCTGTGTGCCTGCCCCTAACACACATGCACATACACACAGAGATGCACACGCACACACACACAAACTCACACATACACACTATGCATACACACCCACACACGTATGCACATAAACACACCCACACACATACACCCACACTCATACAGACTGTCACATAAACACCTATATACACTTCCACACAATTCATATACTCACAGATGTGCACATACACACAGAGTCACACATATATACATACAAATGCACACACAGACACACACACACACACACAAACGTGCCTCTCTCACCACTAGGGTGGCAGCCCTTCCCCAGGCTCTAGGCTGTAAGTAGAAGCTGTGAGACGTCCCAGCCCTCTTGTGACCCATCACAGTTTCATACCCACTGGCTCCCACATCCCTACCACGCTGGGTCACCAGGGGCCATAGTAACCCAACTTGACACCACAGGGCACAGGGACATCTGGAGGACCACCTGCCTCTCCCACGCTTGCTTTCTCGGAAGTGAGAGTGCATCTGTGAACAAAGGGCCCCTTTCTGTCCTGGCCCCTGACCTCTGAGCTGCTTTATTTAAAGATTGGAATCATCTCTTTTTACATAGCATGGTTTTCTAAGGTACAGAAAAAGATCTGCAACTACTAGGAGGAATAATTTAACAAATTCAGGACAATATCATATTATTATTTTTGCTTTCAAAACCCTTTCATCAGCTGCCTTAATTTAATGTTTTCTACCTTCCTGTGGAACAGGAAAATCAGGTATCCTTCCCATATTATATATGGGGAAACTGAGGCTCGCAGACTTTAAATAACTTCTCCATGGACACTAAAATTTCTTAATAGAGAGTATAAGTAACAAGTAGATCTGGGTAAGCCCTCCCAAGCCCACAGTGTCACCAGATTTACAGCTTCTCGCTTCAACACTGGCCCCTACAGATCTGCTACCCTCCCAGGTTTCTAGGTAGTTGCAAATAATTGGTGTGTCTCCTCGAGCACTCCAGTAGGAGGTGTAAATAAGGGAATGGAAATGTTCCTTCTGAACACAGAGCCTGGCGAACGTCACCAGAGACAGCTGTAAACAAACGCATCTGGGCTTCCTCAGACCAGCTTCCTGGGGAAAGACCAAGAAGAGGTTTAACTCCGGCCAGGCCAGCAACACAGAGACAGCGCGGTGTTTCAGAAACTCACGAGAAGGACCATTACCAGCGCCTTCCCGCTAGGGATCATAACTGACTTCCTCTTTCTGGCTTCCCGAATTAGGTATGGGAGAATCTGCCCACACCAGAGGCAAAAATGAAGATGGATTGAAGATGGATTTTGCTGGGCAGTTGCCTTCTCACGCAGTCACAGAAAGTGGCTCCAGGGTCTGCCCACCAGGAAAGCAACAAGGGAGACCAAGGAGGATCTGGCCTGGCCACTGGAAGGCCCAGTTCCAGCCTCAGTCCCCTGGGCAGCCTCCATTTCCTCATCTGTAAGATGGACCAAATGCCTCTAGAATGAGCTGTGAAGTCTGCTCCAGCTCCAACCTTCTGTGATGGAATCCCTGTCTCTCCCTCTCCCCAGCGTGCTGCAGGAAGATAAAGAACATGTGAAATTTGAGATCAGGTCCAGGACTCTCCAAATTCTGTAGATGAGGAAACAGAAAGAAGGAGCAGTGGGATCACAGACCATATGACAAGCCTGACTGACAAGCCTTCGTGACGCATCTCAGATGAAAAAGCAACCATTGACTTCCATTCTTACCATCCCTGGGTGGACCAGCGGCAACAGGAACATAGAACAGAAATAACTAAACGGAAGAAACATCAACTAACTGTTCAAAGATGGACAAAATGTCAACTGAAAGAAGAAGAAATACTTGGCTTGTCCAAATGTCATTTCAGAGTGAGGAATAAAAGTGTGTCTAAAAGCAGCTTGGTTTAGTGTTAGATTCCTGTTCCATTAAAAAGGCTCATCCATGAAACTAGATGGAGTGGCCACTGCCTGATGTTCTACAGAAACCCTGGCTGGCCCATCTGCTGTGATTTTAACTGTGGGTCAACTGTCTTCCTTCCAGAGGGGTCAGTCCCAATGGAGAATCCCCATAGATGGGCCCAGGTTGGTTCTGCCACTGCCCACTCTCCAAGGGGTTCAGGGGACAGAGGGTGGGGGCATCCAGGCCACTCAGCATGAGGAGAAGGCTGTGCACAGTATCTGGCCTCAGATGGACCAGAGTGTGACCCTCAGCATAGTGCTCACTAGCTGTGTGGCCTTGGACGTGTTACCTCACTCCTCCAAGTGTTAGCCCCTCATCCATAAAATGTGGTAACACCATCTACCTCAATGTGTTTTCTATGCTGATTTCATGATCTACTGTATATGAAATGTTTGATCAAGTCATGGCATACAATTTAGAAAGAAGAAAATCCACAGGACTGGCCACGGTGCTGCTTAGTGGCAGCTCTGCATACGTGAAGGACGTCACACATCAGTGGCACAGCAGAGAGGTAAAGGGAGGTGTCTGGAGACCCACTCAGCCACCTCCGCTCCTCCTAACAGTGTCGTCATATCACTGCAAAGGTATGATCCAGGGAAGCTGTGTGGCAGGCTGGTTTTTCCGGCCTTCACCTGTATCTCTTCTCCCTAGCTTACAAGGGTACCCCACTACAGAAAGGAGACAGGGCAAGGTCAGCAGATAATCTAGCCTGACTGCAGCCCAGGTGAGCTCTTAAACCTGACGAATCAACCAACCTGAAGAAGGCCAATGTAACGCCCTAGTAGGTAAAGACCATGCCTCCTCCCCACACTGTTCTGTTAAGCCAGAACTGAGGAAGCAGAAGGCAATGAGGATGGGAAGCCTCCAGCAAGGTCAAGGCCTGGCCCTTTTAACTGCTCCTTTATTGAACAGAAAGCTGGAACTGGCTGCTGTTCAGTAATGGACCACACAATGAGGCATGAGAAAGAAAGAAAAGGCATCGAGATTGGAAAGGAAAATGTAAAACTGTCTTTATTTGCAGATGATACATATGATAGTCTTTGTAGAAAAATTCTAGAAATCTATGAATATATGACTGCGTTTGTCAATGTCACAGGATAACAGGTCAATAAATAATTGCATTTCTATGTATTAGCAATAATTGGAATCAAAAATTTTAAAATATAACTATAACAGCATCAAAAATAAATATCAAATAATTGGGGAAATATTTAACAAGATATTTGCAAGATCTGTACACAAATCTTTCAAATAGCTACAAAACGCTATCAAAATAAAGAAGACCTAAATAAATGGAGAGAAATACCACACTTGTGGATCAGAAGATTCACTATTGTTAAGCTATCAATTTCTCACAAATTGACCCATAGATTAAGCACACTCCCAGTGAAAATTCTAAGCAGGATTTTTTGTAAAAATTCACAAACTATTTCTAAAATATATGTGGAGAACACAGAGCCTAGACAATCCAGAGTAATTCTCCAAAAGAAAAAACTGAATGACTTATACAGTGCTACACGATTTCATTTTAAACAGAAAACTGAGTAAGATTCGTAAAATGATAACTTACAACAATTTATAGAGATGGATCTTTCCACTTACCTAGTAAATATTTATCATTACTGATATTTAACACAATAAATGGCCCATTAAGAGAAGCCAACATTTCCTGTAACTTTATAGTTTAAAAACTGCCAGGATTCAATCCCAATATAATAAATGATTCGTCTTCCCTCTTTATAAACTACTAGTCAAGCACACAACTTCATAAATGTTGCTTCCTTGAAGCACATCATCCCTGGAGTTTTACACATAATACTTCTTAACAACTTTCAACAACTTCCTTCAAGGAGGAAGAAAAGAGACATATGCAGTGCAGATAAGCTTCAGTCATTATTCTCCAATATTTCATGTTACTGAAAAGAGCAAGGCATTAAGTGTTTGACATTCATTATCCCACTTAACACAATTTGTTGCAGTAAAAATGAAAATCACAGTATGGGGAGTATGAATTAAAGGATAGACTTTTATCTGTGTTTCTCTCAAAAGAATAAGCACAAAGTTGAATCTGTGCTTTTTTTTTTTTTTTTTTTTTTT